>NC_135875.1:20621159-20921159 GCF_031162955.1 Sander vitreus | reverse complement strand
GCAGTCTTACACAGTCAGAATATCGAGGCTGTGTGTATGTGTGTGTGTGTTTAGTTTCCTCGAGCAGTACGTAAAGCTCCATTTAATAATTCTTCTGAAAAAAAGAGAAGCAACGCATCAAACATTGGTGAATGTAGTTTTACTCCGGATTGGAGCTCTCATCCTCAGCGCTTACAGAACTGTCCATAAAGGACACAACAAGTCCTAATCCCAATTACACTGGACATGTTTCGCCTCTGTGCTGCTACTGTACCTTTTTACGATTTTATTTAATTTCAAGTTCTTTATTCTGATCATGTGTGTAACAATCAGAAGCTTGGGGCGATGAAAATCTTAGGCTTCATTCACACTACTACGGTTACGTTTTAATACGCTGTTTTAAACGACGAAAACGATCACATTTGCGTCGGGCGAAGCGAATGCCGCGATGCAAATGCAAAATTCGCCTCATTCTTGTATCCACCTGGGTTCAAATATTTTAAATATAGCGGCACACTTGGGCAAGTAACGCAACGTCAATTTAGGTGGAGGGTGTGAAGAGAGCCCAAGGCACCCTACAACAATGCTCCTTAAACAACTGTAAAAAGAAAATCACGCAGGTAAAAGCAAAATCTGAATCCAAAAAAAAAAACAATGAGGCAAGTTCAAATAAAAGGGTGTAAATGTAAACAAAATATAAATAAAAATAATGTACAGTACATGTGTGTAGACAGTATTGCAAATTAATTAACGTCAACTTCTATGTAAGGTATATAATGTAAGGAAAATTATGAACAAGAACCTCCTTTAAAGGAATGCTTCAACATTTTGGGAAATATACCGATTCATTTTCTTAAGAGTTGATTGAACGATATCCCTCTAATGTCTGGATGGTAAACATGAAGTCGTAACCGGGAGACGGTTAGCTTAGCTTAGCATGGAGATTGGAAAAAGGTCAAACCGGAACAGGTAGCCAAGCTGATATTCAAACCTAACGGACGGACATGATAGTGGTACCGATCTTTTCATCGAACTCTCGGCAAGAAAGCTAAATGAGCCAGTTTCCTGAAAGGTGGAGTTGTTCCTTTAAACTGTTGTGGATGAGAATCAAAGAATTCTCTTGAAGTTTAAAACTGAAACTGAGAAGCGTGGCCATAGGATGCATAAATATGAAATCCTTGGCTACACATACTGAATTTCAGTCTGACTCAGACTGATAGCTGTCCAATTCTCACACACACACACACACACACACACACACACACACACAGACACACACACACACAGACACTCGCACTCGTTTTCCCCCCACCCCTAGTTAAGATCTAGACCCACTAAGCATCTGGAATGTCGGAAAGGGCTTTAAAGGTGTTAAATTAAGTTATAAGTTTAAATTAAGTATTTTACATTAGCAACATTTTAGCTAAAATCTATGTCTTCATTCATAAATCTGTCCTCATTGGTGTAAAATGACCTCTGCCAATGATCTGACTTATCCTCGTAAGCCAAGAATTTCTCATCTGTATTTACATCGGACGGGCAAGTCCAAGGAGGCTTCCATGTCGTTCCGCCATTTTGAAAAACTCTAATCGCTGAGAGGGACATACAGCACTAGCCTAGCTGTCTAGCTAATCCACAACGCGTTTTCGTTCAGAGCCGGCGTCACGTGACTGAAACCAGCTGAAACGGAGAAGGAGATCAGTGAGAGGCGCTTGTCACTGCCCCCCCCCCCGGCAAATTTGAAAGCCTGCACTGCACTTCAGTTCATAATGGAGGATCATAACTTATGCCGAGCTACAGGAGAAGGAATCCTCGTCGCCAAAAAAGCGAAAATGACGTGTTGTCATAGCTTCTTGGTACAGACGGAAAGGAGAGGAGAGGAGGCTGACCTTTACAGAACCACACTTAAAGCAGCCAACACCCGAGGCACTGTTCTGGCTTGGTCCCACTCTGCATCTGTGTGCCTGTGATTCTGTGTGTGCATGTTTCAAAGGTTACTGTGGCTCTGCTGCCACTATAAAAAAAAGTGGCAGTAGATCAATGCATGTCTATGTGCTGCGGCTCGATTTTTGCTTATCAGTGCTGTATAGTAACTCTTACCTTGTGTGGTAGAAAGAGGGAGTTGACTGCTGCTAGAAGACTTGTGGTGTCAGGGGCATCCCTCTGGCCACAGATCACGATCTGGAGAGAAGAAAAAAAAAAAAAGCGGAGGACGGCGAGAGGAGGGTAAAATAAGGAAGAGGACAGCGAGATAACGAGACAAAAGAGTATGAATAGAGGGAAATAAAAGGGGAAAAGTGACACGTAAGAGGAAGGGAGAGGGGGAGGAAGTGATAAGAGGTCAGCGCTGTATTTGTAGCAGTAACAAGGGAGGCAGGTGTGTTCTCCGGGCCTGCCTTGCCCCTGAGCTCGTTACCCTCACCCTGTGGCCCCGAGTCATCCTCCGCAGGTCATTTACTGTATGAGCGTCAGAAGGCTAACTATCCTCCTCTCTGTTTCTACTCCTGTTACTTCACTCGCTGCTCCTTTGATTGTACAGCACATGCCTCCACGATAAAAGTTTTCTTAGGGTAACTTCGGGGTAACTCCCGCTGTGCTTTGCTATGCCAGTGTGCTGGTTTCAGGCTAACTGAGACTGTTAAATAGTCAAAACCGATTATATAACCGAGGCTGAACAGCTCAAATAACCCTTTAAATGCATGACGGCTGATAGAAAACTGGGGGGACAGTCAGTGTGTCCAGGGATTAAGTGTGCGTCACGGAGACAGAGCCACTTTCCTCAGACGACCTATCTCAGTTGGGTAAAAGTCAACACATTGGCTTCTTGTTTCAGGAGAGACCTTTGCAAGAGGAGGTTTATTTAGGGTTAGTATCATGGTGCTTTGAGCCCGCCCCTCAAGCTATAGTACTGTGAGGTTATCAAATTTTCATGTGACCAAATACATAATGTATAGCCTTTATATGATGCCTGTTCTAAGAAGTAGTTCTAAGACGACTTTTTGAATACTGCCTCTTGACTTTCTGACTTGATGTTTTTTTAATTGCATAATAACTGGGGCCGTACAGTTAGACTACAACAAACAACAACACAATAATATTAATATTGTAATTTTCTAATTAATCGCCAAACTGTGTGACAATCTTGAAAACTGCTAAATCTTAAGTGGAAAATCTCACTGTTAACAAGTTATGCTGACCTTACGCTGACTTTATAAGCGATTTCACTATCACAGACACATTTCCAATATAGGAATGAAGTCACGAGTCTTTCTAGAGTTGGGGTGCACTCCCGTCGTCTCAATGTTTTGGTGTAAGGTGGTCAGAAAACTCAGTCTGAGCTGTCTTAAGTCTTTTTCCCGTCTTGACGTTGTGACATAATCAAACGTGTTTGATAGTATCGTAAGTTTTAAGTCTTGGTAGTAAAATCGTATAGTCGTATTTTTTTATTTTTATTAGTCAGATAATATAATCAATGTAAGGACATCACCTTAGGCTCTAGTTAAATTGTGACTTATGTATATTGTGACTAATGTTTGTCACCATTCTGACAACAGAAAGATCAAAGGAATTATTTGGCTAATCATAAATATTAAAGTTTTTGCCATTTACATTTACTTACTGACCATATCTAGAGGTCTTACTATTAAAGGAATCTAGTCCTCTGTGGCCTGCTGTAACGGTCTAGTTTACTTGCACTGATGCAGTTTTTACTACAGTGCGTGGTTATTGATAATAGCAGTGAGTCAGCAGAGCCAATATGGGGACGTTCATTGTTTCACCAGCCTCTTGCTCAGCTTTTGTTCAGTTGGTGTGCATTGTTTTGATTGGTTCACTTCTTGTTGGTAATTGTAATGTCTATTGTGCTCGCACAATGTCAGACAAGCAGATATTCCTGCTGAAAATAAGTCTATTAATCTAACAGCCTGGGAGACACTGAAGGCGCAAACAGAGAACAAAGCAAAGCACAGGGGTGCCTAAACTACCATGTACCCATCAATCCGTGTGAACTTGTGTGTGGATGTAAAAATAACCTGTTTATGGGCGCCCGGCTAGCTCAGTTGGTAGAGCGGGCGCCCATATATAGAGGTTTACTCCTCGACTCCTCTGACCTGTGGCCCTTTGCTGCATGTCATTCCCCTCCGTCTCTCTCCCCTTTCATTTCTTCAGCTGTCCTGTCAATAAAGGCCTAAAAATGCCCAAAAAATAATAATAAAAAAAAGAAAAGAAGAATAACCTGTTTAAGTGTGTAGTGCTGGGCCATAAGAGCCTGGACCATTTCAGGCAGTGCTATGGGGACCCTGGCCAGACGGTCAGAGAAGGCTGCCAGCAGCTGCTGGGACCTCTGGAGCCACTCCTGTCTTCCAGCATAGTGGGACAGACGCAGGAGATTGGACGCCGACACTGAGTTAGCACTGGGCTCAGCTCCATCCTGATCTGAGAGACACAAACACAGAGAGACATTTTTTATAAGGCTTCAACAGTTATAGTCGTATAGGCTGGCCAGTATGCTGTGCTTTGAACAATACTGGAACAATTGCAGAAAACAGCTGCCTACTGCCGCAGCAAACAAGCAAAACAAGGAACGCAAATGGGCTACAAAGCTTCATAGATCTGAGGGGAACTGCAGAGTGGGGAGAGGAGTCTGTGTAGGTTTGTCATTTGAGCCATTGTTAACATAACAAGGATTGATTGGTGGGCGGAGCTTTGACTGTTTATAGCTCAGCTCTTGTGTATTTCGTTACATTATATCTGATTTCACCCTCAGAGTTATAATATGTTACTTTTTTCGGTTGGTCTTTGGAAGCACAGAGTTCAAAGGTGGCCCCTCCTTTCCGGCTCAACGAGAGAGACAGAGACAGAGAGAGAGAGAGAGAGAGAGAGAGAGAGAGAGAGAGAGAGAGAGCCTGTTTCTATGATTTTCTTGTTTTTCTTTTAGTTTTTTTAAATTTATATTTTAGTTTACTCAATAAATTGTATATGTGTATTTTTTCTCATCTAATTATTATTGAATTGTATTATCCTTAATGCTTTGGCAATATTGTTTTCCTGACATTTATGCCAATAAAGTAATTTGAATTAGAGAGACAGAGAGAGAGAGAGACAGAGAGAGAGAGAGACAGAGAGAGAGAGAATGAGGGGAGCGCCGTTAGCGAGAACAAAGCCATGAATCAGAGGAACAAAACGTTATTTTCTGATTGTTTTGCGTGGTTACGTTCTAAAGCACATATAAACACACCCAAACCTCCGCGGGAAGGTGTCGCATTGCCAGACTTTGCGTAAATGCAGAGCTTCATCCTGTCGCTGCATGTGTGTGTGTGTGTGTGTCTGTGTGTGTGTGTGTGTGTCGGTTAACGGTTGACAGCACACAGCACAGGTCTCCTCTGGCTGCGTTGTGCGTCAGTATCAGACTCTGAGTAGCATGACAAAGCAGCGCTATTAAACAATGAGGCATAGAAACAGGCTGCACACCCTGCACGCTGTTATTGGCTGGGGGTTACACACACACACACACACACACACGTGGGGCCCAAAGGCTCTTTGATGACGCCCATAAACATCCCGCACACAGCATATGAGAAGAAAAGAGAAAATATAGACATAGGGCAGGGGTCTCTGCAGATACAGACACCGCCACAGACGTCTAGCGGGTTATAAGGGGTGATTGAGAGGAATTAGTTTTGTATTACTCTGTGTTTTTTTTTTGTTTTTTTTTATTAAAGTCCTGCATAATATACATGTAATCATCACACGGTTTAACCCATTTTCTATCATTGGGTTATATTAGCTTCTTGTCAGAGAAAATACGCAAACTCAATTCAGTAAACAGTAAGGTAATGACTTCCTTCTCCAGTCACTTTCAGTTCTGTGATTATGCAACACACACACAAAAAAAACAAAAAACTGTACATGTTCTACTTTATATATCATACAAAAGCAACTTTGTCTCCATTACACACGGTAGGCGTCATATGATCAGTAATAATCAGGCAACATGATGGCACAAAGGCAGAAAGGAAATGTATGTGGTTAATTGAATGGGTGCACAACAGATACCGTCTGTAATCTTTCATGTAACAAATGTGATGCCTCGGATCCAAAACATTAGACTCTTTAATTCTAATTAATTGTCTAACGGCAAGCTATTCAGTTTAAATTGACTTTACACCTTGCCGTGACTTCCCCCAGTACACAGCCATCCCAGAGAATGTGTGGTGTGATGTGATGGGACTAACAGATGACCTCATGACTTAGCCCTGTTAAGTGATTGGTCTTTATCTCTTATCGGTGTCCAATGAGAGCCCGTAGGTGATCTTCTCATAACCCATGACCTTGCCGCATGTCTGCGTCTCAGCATTGCTCTGATGCCAGTGCCTATGAACGTGTGTTTGTGTGTGTGTGTGAGAGAGAGAGAGAGAGAGAGAGAGAGAGAGAGAGAGAGAGAGAGAGAGACTTTTGCGTTGGTAACTGACACAAGCCGCTTTTAAGTCAAACTGCAATTTTAAGTAAAAAAACTAAAAATAGCAAAGATAACCACACACAAAAGCCAGTATACAGTATTTTTTTTTATGACAAGAATTAATTTGCAATCGCATATAGATGCACGTGAACCACCATGCATGGCTGAACTGCAGAAATAATTTGATTTGATCCTGCAGTATGTTTCAGTTCTCCCTGAGCCCCATGGCAAGGCAGCTTCAACACACACACACACACACACACACACACACACACACACACACACAGAGGTTGAGCAAGTGAGTTTTTCCGCTTTCCACATTTTCTTAAAGAGCCCCATGGAAAGAGGTCATAGACAAACATAGCCGTGACAAAACTGCCTCCAAACACACACACACACACACACACACACGCTTAAAATACAACATTATGGAGCTCCAAAGTGGTATAAAAATATATAAAAATAAACATAAAATAGGTTGGGAAAAAAAAAAGAGTTATGAACTAATAATAAATTGTTAGTAACTAGTCTATTCTATATAGACACATTGATGATGCTTTTCAACTAAGGTGACCCACAGCTGATGTATCCCACATGTTTTGACTTCTGTTAAATACATCTAAAAGTACATTGTGGCCACAAGACACTTACGGCCAGACTTATTTTATTTTTTTAAATAAGTCAAATACGTTGCCACCGTCCTCCTAAAACAAATACATACAGGGCAGTATGGCAGGGCTGTAGAATGTGGAGTGGCAGTGTGATGGGGTAATCCGTCTTGCAGTGACAGGCTACGGTGCTGGGACGGGCGTCCACACTGCAGCGGCTGTAGTGTCACTAATGGGCTTCAACTCTACACAGCGCCGCCACCATAATGGCACAGTCAATCCTCTCAGATGAGAAACCTCTGACACGTCAGCTCTGATAGACACAGATGCAGGTGTGTGACGGTGCACAGGGACAGGCACTCCCCACACACACACACACACACACACACACACACACACACACACACACACACACACACACACACACACACAACCATCATCTCCAATCTGTCAACAGTTCTTTACAAGAATAACTATTTGCCTTTCCTTTGTTCCCCCGCCCATCTGTGGTGTGTTGCTTCTGTCTGTACCATTTGCACCAGGCTATGTCATAGGCACGTTTGTGCGTGTGTCTTTCCTTTAAAAGGTGAAAAGAATATAGAGCTGTGGCATCTGGAACATTAAAACTGGCAATCTCTCAGATTGAATTCCCAGCTTGGAGTTTGTTTTCGTAGGCAGAGGTTAAATGTGTGTAGTCTAAGATGGCGTAGTAATTCATTAAGTACATGGATGTGCGCATTAAGAGGACACGTGGGTGCGACAGACTTTTTGTCCTTTTGCCTAGACCCAGAAACCAAATCAAAACACGTGTATCTTATATAATAGCAAGAGAAGAGAAAAGACGCTGTATGAGATCAATCGGGATAAGGTGGGGGGGGGAAGCCCAGCCTATTGACAGCACATAATATATTATAAGAAAGATATTATGCTGAGTAGAGATGACAAGAAAAAAAAGACTATAAACACAAGTGGAAGAGGCTAAATAAACGCTCACTGTCATACTGGAGTAGCAAGAGAGGGAAACCAAAAACAAAGAGGCTCCCAGCTCAAAGGTAAATGTCGGCACATCCACGAGGTGTCAGCGGCTCTCAACTGGCAGCCGCCATCAGTTGGAGGAGTTATATCCTATGCCAATAGTGTACCTTAGAATGAGAATTTTTGAGAATTTGACTTTTTGGGACTAGAATAATAAAATCAATTGCTTTTTCAGTCCACTGGAGGGTGCAGTTTAATTTGTCTTTCTAGCTGTAACACGTGTTGACGTTTAACGTTTTCCTTTGGGGACATAAGCTGAAGTAGGAAAAACAAGGTGATAAGTTGCAATGTATCGCAAAATATCGCAATATGTTTAACATCGCCTCCGGTGATTCCCACCCCTATTATACCAAAGCTGAAAGTCAAGATTTAAGGGCAATACGGGACAAAAAAGAAGGAGCATGCTTCGAG
Organism: Sander vitreus; assembly: GCF_031162955.1. Classification (NCBI taxonomy): domain Eukaryota; kingdom Metazoa; phylum Chordata; class Actinopteri; order Perciformes; family Percidae; genus Sander; species Sander vitreus. Next base: position 20,912,669 of record NC_135875.1, on the reverse strand, counting down.
TAAAAAGACAGAATGTGAGTTGAGAAGTAAGGGAGATGAGACAAGGCAGAGGCAGAAAGTGAATGTCAGATATTGCTACTGTGATGTTTCAATCTGTCAAAGGCAGATGAACTAGGAGTCACGATGGAGACAGGTTTGACAGGCCCGGTGATCAAAGTAGCTGAGGAACCAGAGCATCAGTCTTTGAGTGCTTCAGAGGTGGAGAGGTTCAACTCGAGTGAGAGACGGCTGCACCTCTCTGGATGGAAAATAGGGGAGGTCAATATTCCTCTGCTCTCGTCTTTTATCCTCTACCCACCCATCTTTCCTTACCTCCTCTCTCTCCTGTGGTTTAAGTGAAACTGGCAGCAACATTACAGCAGAAGCCTCCATCTTGTTAAGCTCTGGAGCAATCGATAATTTGAAAGATGTAGGCAGGAATTAAACGGATGGGTGAATTTTTTGGTCAAAGAAATTGCATAATTATTTGTTTCCCTCCAATCACTGTGACCAGATGTGTTGTCGATATTAACAGAAACTGTCTGCACACCTCAAAGCCTGTATTTGTTCTTCTGTCTCAGCTGTCCATGCTTGAACCTGTGCTCCAGTAGGAGTGGTAATCCTTCACCTGCCCGTCAATCCTTCCCTGAATCTCTCAACCTATTACAGTAAAGACAGCAGCAGTAGCATCAATACCTTATTTATTTTCTACAGCTGTCGATCCGCCACTTAGGTTCCGACTGAAATATCCCGAAAACTATTGGATGGACCGCCATGAACGTTTGTGCATATATTTATGGTATCCAGAGGATGAATTCAACCAACGTTGGTGACTGCTTGACTTTTTTCTCTAGCATCACCATGAGGTTGACGTTTGTTGTTTTGGGCCAAAGGTCTCGGACAACTGTTGGATGGATTGCCAGAACGTTTGGTACAGACATTCATAGTCCCACAAGGTAAACATTTTAAAATGGTTGTGATGCCTTCACATTTCTTTTAACACCATCATCAGTCCAAATTATAATTTGCCCCAAAAAAGTTTGGTTTATGACTTAACCCCTACATAACTAATGACATCCTCACCTGCCTCAGCTGAACGTTGTGTTTAGTGCTAATTAGGAAAGATAATTAACAAAGAGTGAGATGGTGAAGATGGTAAACATTTCACCTGCTACACATTGTTAGTTATTCTAGAAGGCGCGGACGTTTCCAGTTGCTTCTCCGTCAGCTCCGCAAAACTTATACTAAAATCGTCTATTTTACAAATATTAGTTGTGCTCTATGTGGCCTACGTTGGCCGGTGATGGCATGTGGCTACGAGTGCCTCATCAGGATCGGGAAATCAACTTGCCAGTCTGCTAACCTCCTGTTAGCCTCCTACTGACTCTGCTAGCCTGGGCTAGCTAGCCAGCTGGCCGGTGACGTTTTGAAATGTAAACATCAGAGTAAAAAAACGAAGACAAGGTGAAAAAGATGAGTGTAATGACGACTTTGTATGGATTTGGACTCTCACATCGTGGTGTTAAAGGGACAGTTCACCCTAAAATCAAACATACATATTTCCCCTCTTACCTGTAGTGCTATTAATCAATCTAGATGGTTCTGGTGTGAATTGCCCAGAGTTGGAGATATCGGCCACAGAGACGTCTGCCTTCATTCCAATATAATAGAACTAGATCAAAATGGCACTCAGCTTGCGGTGCTCAAAGTGCCGAAACAAATACATTTGAAAAACTCAAGAGCGATGTCGCTTTCCAGAAATCATGACCCGGTTACTCACGATAATCCACAGACCAGAGCTGTAGTTGTGAGCAGTTTCATGTAGGAACTATTTCCTTTCAACCGAACTACACCCACCAACTGTATGTACAGTATCTTTCTTGTGTTCCGACATTGCTAGCATCGAGATTAGTGTATAGCTAACTGATACCGTTAGCTCACCTGAGCTAGCTAACTCAACAGCTCAGCCGAGGAGGACGCCGTCACTAGCGCGAGCCTCCCTCCATTATGCTGCATTTCTCCAAAGTCGGAGCTAGGAATGACGTCACACCAGGGTTGATTGCGGTCCATTAAAAGCAACACCAGTTGACACCAACACATTACGCTGTATTTTGTGATTACAAACACCGACGCAACATGTACCCCAGATAGAAGTTGGACAGCACTGTGTGTACGTTAATGAGACACAAAGAAGTGCTAATAAAGTGTATATTACTACGGTTTTCACTACTGTTGATGCACGGAGCAACCATGTTGGATTTTAAGGTCGGCTTTGCTCGGGGTACTGTGAGGTTGTCCGACTTTCCGAGTCGAAAAATTCAAAATGTTCGACTTGGAACTCGGAAATTCAGACTTCCAAATGGAACGCACAATTAGTACGCTTCCTTCTGGGCAGTGATGCGGTTGCTGGGTGTAGAAAGAAAATAGTTCCTACATGAAACTGCTCACAACGAGGTCTGTGGATCATCTTGAGTAACCGGGTCACGATTTCTGAAAAGAGACATTGCTGTTGAGATATTCAGATGTGTTTCTTTGGCACTTTGAGCACCGCGAGTTGAGTGCTATCTAGTGCTATTTGTACTGTATTCACATAAGAGTATATCACTGTAAGCATCCCTCACCCACTTTGAGCTGCAGCAGTATAGTGCTGTCACTGGGATCGCTGCAGAAGTAGCCGCCGCCCTGCTCATCCCAGAACAGCTGGTCCTGCCTGAGCTGCAGCTCCTCGGCCCACTGCAGCCACTCCGGCTGCTGATTGGCCTCATACAAGTCCAGGAGGCCGCGAATGATGAAGGCGTAGTCATCCAGGAAGCCAGAGATAGGCGGAGATCTGGAGAACACAGCGGCAGAAGAGAAAGGAAAATCAGTTGGAGAAGAAAGCGAGAATGAGGACAGTTTTCATTAAAAATGTATCGATGGATCATATAAGAGTGTTGAGATGGCTTGTGTTGGTGAACTAGTTCAGCTTCTTGTTTTTCTCCGCCTTTGCCTTTTATACACCAAATGCTTGTTTACAATGCCTGAAGATGACACTGTAAACAACAAGATGGCATTGATAAAAAAAAAAAAAAAACACTGTTTTTATCAAGACACTATAGAAAACCCAGAAGAATTGGCTTGAAAGATAATACAAAAAGCCTGAAGGAGTTCTCTGTGACAGTACGGGGCTACATTACGATACACATAGCGAGCTGAGCATAATTTCTCCCTGCAGGGTTTTTCTCGAAGTGAAATTACTCATGGTTTTTCTCTGTGCTTGTCATACTGTAGAAGGCATGAGAGACCTGTATACATGCACACATCGTCTTTGAAGTGAAGCAGCACAGTAATTAGGCAAATGTGGTTACAGTTTGACCATCCCACGTCCCTCCAGCAGCAGTGGGTCAACGCTCCCTTCACCCGTCTCTCCCTCTATCCTTTTCAGGTCACTTTTGCACTCTCTAACATTTTTATTCCACTACATCTTTTTAGAGCTGGGCGATTGGGAGAAAATCTAAAATTAGGCTATATTTGACCAAATACTTCGATATCGATATTTCTGCTATATTGTAGGGTAGGGTTGACACTTGGTGCTTTCACAAAATATGTACACAATGAGGTTTTGGATAAAAATTAATCAGTAATGTGGATTTAATGACCAAGTAGGCGAGGGCAAATAGAACAGCTAGAATAGTCCGGTAAGTTCAGGAAATTGCATCACTTTACTGTAATGTAGCCTTTAAAACCAGGAAAAGACGACCCTTGTGTCATATCACAACATTACGATTTCCAAAATCTAAGACGATATCTAGCCTCATATATCAATATCGATATATTGGCCAGCCCTATATCTTTCCATATAGAAACACAGATTTCGGAGCCTCATTTCGGTGACACTTAGGCTCCGTTTACACGAATATTTTATCATACATTTTTGGGGCTTAAAAACAGAAAAAAGTGAAACCACTCTCCAGAGTGGAAATCTTAAAATCGCTCCACCGTCGCGTTCCTGTTAAAAGTGTCATGTCATGTGTGCCATGTGTGTGTGTGTGTGTGCCGTGTGTGTGCACCACGTGCGTGTGTGCGCTGCGTGTGTGTGTGTGCCGCATTTGTGTGTGTGTGTGTGTGCATTGTTTGGAGCAATAACTCCACCGCCTCATCTGTCCAGACAAAATTGTCAGCTTTTGTTGTTCGCTTCGCGCTACAAGGGAGAGGAGAGGGAGACAAGTAGAAGGAAGGTTCTACGCAGGCGCGCAGACTTGGTGGATCGCATTTCACACACTTTTGCGTCACCCTATGCACGCAGATTAGCCTTAAATGCCTGCGCTGCTCTCTGATGCTCCGAAACGGACGTTAGAGGCAACAGAAACATCGCTGCATGTGACGCTAGTTAACACAACACTTGGCAGCAAGTAGAGTTAGACTACTTAGCTTAGCTAGCAGACGGATTAAACATGGTTAAAATGCTGACAGCCTAACGGTGTAAAGTATGTCTGTATTTCACTGTAGAGGATTCCAACACCGAGACGTACAACAGTCTGCACCTGCCCGTTGTCGGAAAAACAACACAGACGGTATGTTTACTTGAAAGTCGCCTCGCCAGCCTCATGGTGCATTCAAAGTTATTGTAAAATACCCTTTTCCCATCTAGTGGTTGTTTTTATCGTTTACTAGCAATTTACTAGTGAAATAAGTTATTGTTATAAGTTATTGTTATTACATTTTTAATAAATCATTACATTTTGACAATATGGCCTTAGCAATAAACAAGCCGTTCTTAAATGCTATCAACTGTCGTTTTGTGCTTCTTTTATCTTTTTAAAAGTATCGGTTCAGGCACCGTTTAGGCCCAAGCACCGTTCTTACCGTTTTAGCAACGGTATCAGAAAAAATCCAAATGATACCAAACCCTAAACTATACCCCAACAAGCCCCCTCTTGGCTCCCACACGGTTTGTCTGTCCCCCCCCCCCATTCAAATTCCCACAATGGCACCCCATCTGGGTGAGTGCAGGCGGACGGACGGTGACAGGAAGCCAGATAGTGCTGTGTCGGGGCGAAGGTGGTGGCTGGTGGTCAAGAGGCTGAAAACAGCAGGAGGTATAGTGCATGAGGGTTTTAAGAGGTCGTGGGGGGGGGGGGGCGAGAAGTCATATCTTGGCCTATCTTTCCCAGACGGACAGACAGAGGTTGACTCATAAGTTGAAAGGAGACAGCAGGCCCTCCTGCACTGGACAGGACATGGCTAGTGGAATGTAAAAACAAAGGGGAAGAATGTACTTGGAATTTGACATCATGACAAACAGAAGTGTCTACAGCGATGCTAATGGCTCTGGGACTGAAACTTGGACCTGATGATGGTGCGCGATAAAAAGTCAGGAGATCAAAAGCTCTATAGATAGACCAATAGAGAAGATTAGGGAAGCAGCTGTGAGGATCTCTTCATCAGAGGTGGGACATTTAATCTGAACTGCATTTGCTAAAGCAACCAGTTAGTCTTCATCCTTGAAGTCTTTCCTCTTGTAAAACTGATGCATACTGTTTGAAATCACTTCAGATCAGGCATACATGACATTTTTGTGGTGCTTGTTAAAGTAAGCTTCTGATTGTAGTGTCTTCTTTCCACATTCAAGTGGGCCAAACCCTTATGGGCTCATTGCTGCCCCTCTATGGCCAAAATCGTTTTTTGGCCAAAGCCAAAGTGAGACTTGTACATCAGAAGGGTTTTACAAAAAAGGATCGGGGAAAAAAAGATTCAAGGTGGCAAATGCACATCTGGTTAACTTTCCCGCCTCTGATAAAAAGCAGCCGTTTCCCTAAACCCATGCAGCGGACGAAACAGTCCCAAACTGGACTAGGGGGTTAGTCTGGGAAAACCCTGACGAACTTCTGGCAAATTTGAGATTTGCTCTGCAAGTCCGTCTGGGGCCCATTCAAGCCCATTTCCAATTTTTCCAAATCGAGGCACCAATCACAACCGTTGAGGCGGGCTTTACACGATGACGATAGCGCATACGTCATCTCCTTCATCGCTCTGACTGGTTTTAGGTCTATCCAATTGTGACCAGAGGCATTTGAGTGGCTTCCGTTGTTGACGCCCCTTTGGAAATGGGCTGTGAATGAAACTTCCCCAGACCCACTCTCAGTTACAGCTGAGAAGGGTCTGGTGTCAACCAGGCTACTTGGGAATCACTAAGGTTCTCAAAACTCATCCTGTAGGGAAAATAAATGTCTGTACCAAAATTGTATTGCAATCCATCTAATAGTTGTTGAGACGGTTCACTCAAAACCAAAAATATCATGTTGGCAGTGGAGGAAAAGTCAATGGAACCAGGTATAATGCATAAAATGGTAGTTGCCAAGGGTGTCTAATGGAAGTTATCTTAAAGAAAGATTCTGTTTTTTTTACAACTTGGGTCTTCATTTTGTAGTATTTTTTAGTGACAGAGGCAATCTATGGTAAGTACAGGCGGTCAAAGTTGAACCTGGAAGTCAGTCTGTGTGTGCTGTGATGGATGTTTTCTTGTCCACCTTTGTTTTCTCTACAAATATGTATGCACGACGACTGTTGATGTTTCTGCCTTGAGACTTCTTTTGAGGAGATCTCAGCATTCAAATTGGTGAGTACAACGCTTACTGATTATAGTGATGGCTAAAGCTTGATTTATAGTTTTGCGTTGAATCAACGCTGTAGGTACATAATTAAGTATGCGTAGATAAGAACCCTATGCTGTAGCCTGACGTGCACCTCCCCAGAAATATAACCCCACGTTGTGGCGGCGCAGACCGCCACTGTGATTGGTCCACTTTGCCTTGGCGTGGTAGCGTCGCGTTTCCTCATACTCATTTCCATGCCTGCTCCTTTTCCGTGAACAACATGAAATCGAGTGGAGCGTTAACTTTTCCCGCTACAGCTTTCCGACCGCGGTCAGAAAGCACAGGGGAGACACTTTTTTTTTTAGCTAACCAAGTCACTCTCTCACTCGCTCTACCACACACTCCCCACCCACACTACGTACTGGCTCTGTCATTCTCTTGAAGACATGCGCTAGAACGACGCAGACACAGCAGCACACAAAAATACATCTTCACAACAGCGTGGGCCACTTACGTAGTCACGGCGTAGGCTCTGCTTAAGAGCCTACTTACCAGCATGAAGCGGTCTTAAAACTACAAATCATAGTAAAAAGACACTTTATTTAAAAGGTGCTGTAGGTAGGATTGTGAAGATCCAGGACTTAGCCAAAAGATTTGAACATTGACAACTTCTCAGTCCCTCCCCCACTTTCTGCTAAAGCCCAAAACGGTCTCCTAAGTTCCTCCCCCCACAAGGGAGAATGAATGCGTGTGCATGAGCAGTTAAGACACCCCCCCTGGCCCTGATTGGTTCATCTGAACAGGGAGCGGTGGATTTTTGCAAATCACACTACAGGCTGTAGGTGGTGCCAGAGGAGCCGGATTTATTTTTGACAGAAAGTTAGTTTTATAAGTCTTACCTACTGCACCTTTAAGTCTTGAGATTCAGAGCAAAAGGTCTCTTCTTGTAAAATAACCTTGGTGAAATCAATGATTTGTATCTGTATCCTTTCCCACAGTATCACAGTCCCAGTCTAAAGCTCACCAAAACTAATCACAACTCCTTTTTTTTTTTTCTAGGAGAAAACCTCCTACTCTCACACTGCAACATGTCATCTGGCTGAGGTTATGCCATCCACGGGGATGACAACCTGTGGCAAACCTCACGAGGGCCTCACTGACACAAAAATGTAAAAGCCTTTCAGAAATACTTAACGGCCTTCTCATTCACACCTTCAATAGTGCGTGTTAAATGAGTCATTTCCCTGAGAGGAAAAGATAAAACGCCTTGTCAGTCCCCCGTATCATACCGCAGCACTCAGAGACAGCTTTATAAGAATAGCTTCATAATGATTCTCTCATACACGGCGCTGCATAATGCTCAGAGGGAGAAAGCTATCGGGGCGATGTGAGTCACAAACACATTGACTCCCATCAGTTTTTACAACAGCAGCGACCTTTATGCGACTATTATTTAATATGCTTGCTCGTGCTACAGAATGTACTTGAACTATTACGCTGTGCCACTGCATATGAAATAACACGTCATAGAAATAATGGGAGAGGGAGCAACAGAGAGAAAGATGGGACGGAGAAACAGTAAGAGAGATTTCCCTGTCTGACTCATTAATCAGGAAACGGTGTTGGAGCTGGTGTTGGTTGTCCTGTGACAATCTAAAGACCTTTGGAATTCAACTTGCATTCCTGTTGTTCTCATTTAATTGCTCTATGTGCACCTTCCCCATGCCGTGACACCTAATGATTTATCTTCTGCTTTCTGTTGCTGCATCTCTTCTCTCAAACCACTCACAACATCTCTTAACACCACAGGATACACTCCAAGGGCAGTGTTATGAATTATTATGGTGGGTAAAAGTGTAAATGTAAGACCATGCTTACTACACCGTCGGAATACAGCTCGGGCTCAGGTTAAGGGATCAAGTTTGCTGACCACTGGGGCTAGTAGTATTAGACACTGTATGGTAAAGGTAAGTCTAGCGATACTTTATATTATTTTAACTGTAGTTTTTTTTCTTTTAGGTCATTTTTTGGGGCATTTTCAGCCTTTATTTTGATAGGACAGCTGAAGACATAAAAGGGGAGAGAGAGAGAGGGGGGAATGACATGCAGCAAAGGGCCGCAGGTCGGAGTCAAACCTGGGCCCGCTGCGTCGAGGAACCTCGATATATGGGCGCCCGCTCTACCAGCTGAGCTATCCGGGCGCCCATAACTGTGGTTAATTTAGGTGTAGGTGGTTTTAAAGGATCTGTTGACAAGACTGCAGTCTGAAAACGGCAGTCTTAACATTTAAAAATGTAACCGAAATCAAACAAAATGTTATTACATATTGTCCATTGTGTGGGCTTCCTCATGCTAATTGGATGCACTCTGTGGCGCTTTGTGTTTGATTTATTTTTGGTCTGGAGCCATTTAGCATGGTTTGGGCAAGACCCTTTCATTCTAATTTAGGGAAATCTTAAAGCTACATCCTGTAAAAAAAAGATATGTCGGACAATACTGTGCTTCCAACTTGGTGGCAACAGTTAAGGGAAGGCCTTTTCCTCTTTCAACATGACAAGGCCTCCATGCACAGCCACAAGCCAGGTCCATAGAGAAATGGTTTTCCCATTTCAGTGTGAAGGAATTGGAACACCAACTCCCTAATGCTCTTTTGGCAAAGAAGACTTGTGACGGTTATAACAGCATGTTAATGTACATGGTTTCAGAAAAACATGTTCCACAATCACAGAGTTTAGGTAATCCAGATTACCACGTACTTTGTTCAGGTATCCATATCATTTTGGTCATGTAGTGTACATACATACATTACATGAATCCAACCCAAAGTTGCTTGATGAAAGTTTCTACAGTGAGTTATGTATTTCCAGCAGAAAAAAAGGGTTTGCTCGAAGTAAACAGAAAGAAATGGGTCGTTTACATACTGTAACATGCAGCAGCCACCATAGTTGAACAAGAATGCAACCAGCAGACACTCACATTTCATTACAAGAGAATCTGCAGGAAAAAAAGACTCCCTGACAAGTAATCACTGGTCAATGCAGAACAGCCTGCGAATAACCAAACATGTTAACAGGTCAGTTAAAAGTGAGTCAAAATTACCAGTGTCCCACTAGCATCTTGCCACCATCTCAGTCTGCCTCTAATCCCTGAAGACAGTAGTAAGACTCAATCATCCAGTTCTAGGCAGGAGCCAGGGAAAATCTACGTCAACACCTCCATAGCCTTTTAACCCAGTTAGCCTCAGCACCTACCGTTCCTCCTGGTAAATATGTGCCTGGCATTAGTTTCCCCATGTCTGGAAACTAAACCAGGCTTGAGAAAATGGCCTTGGTAAGCATTCTCAATGCTGACACCATCCTGTATTGGACAATTATGAATGAGACAGAAGTCGTGGAACGAGGCCAGAGTTTTTAGGCACAAGTGTGTAAAATGGTTTACATTTTCGTTTCGTTTTCTGCTGATTCGGCGGCATTTCACACTCAGCCATTCTCAGTAACTAGGGCACAGGGTTGGCGAAAAGAACGAGGACACCCGGAGTGGTAGTGTCTAATCAGCAAGGCCCTGTGTGTTTACGTCCCGATGCTAAGTCTAATCCGATGACTGAATGAAATGGTGTATTGCCACAGTAAGTGTAGCAAACATACAAACATATATGAATAAATATATATTTTAAAAACAAAACAAACAAATCAGCAAGAACCTGCATATTCTCCCACTGCAGAGCCTCTCCTCATATATTCATTCAACAGGCATCTATAATCCATTTTAAATATGGGCAGTCTTGTTTCAAATACACAATATGATAGAGGCTAGAGGAGAAATGTAATTACTGACATGTGCGGGTAAATGCAGTTTTCCTGGAACCAGGTTACTGCAGATCATGTGAATATGTTCTGATTTCCTGCCATAACATGATTTAAGCAAGTAGCCTTGTTTCCTGTTTGTGTCTAAACAGTTAGTCATCCTAGCACAGTACACCTGCGTGTTACTCTTGTACTACAAGTGAAACGCTGCCTTACAGAATTATTTTCTTACTTCTTTAAGAGAGTTATGTGTAAATGAAAGCATTACTGTCTCGCTGCTATAAAAGGGACATAACGTTGTTTCAGGCATCAACGAGAGAGAGACAAGGGCTTGAGTTGTTGGTGAGTTTGAGTTGGTTACTGAAACCCGGTGCCATATTGGAACATACGACTGGTATCTACCGTCCGGTACCACTTAAAGGTGCAATATGTAACATTTCTGCATTAAAATGTCTAAAAACGACTATACCTATGTTATATATTTTGTTGAGTTGTGTACTAACACTATCCTAAATGTTTCCAACAACGTTCAAACCCAGAGAAATCTGTTATTTTATTTTAATGACACGAGAGGTTTCATTGAGTCGCCTGTCAGTGGCGTCATACAACCTTTGACCCCTCTGGTTCCTCTAACTTCCGTCAAAACACGGGAACCCAGATGATACGTTCAAGAGTAATTGTAAATCATACAATGTCACAGAAAGAATAATAGTAACCGTAGTACAGCTTGCTTTCTGCCACACAGCATCATTTTGTCATTGATTACATGCCGCTTACAGCACAGTAATACAGCAGAGACCTTATTTATTGATACATTTCCATATTGATTGATCCAGCTTAACGTTATGTGCTACGTTGACAAGTAACGTTAGCGTTAGCTGATGCTAATGCTTGATGAGGAACGTTAACGTTATAAGGTTACAACATCGTTCAACATGTTCATGAAGTTATTTTAAGTATAATTGTTTTGATCAAGATAAAGTTAACGTTAAACAGCACTGGGCTAACCCACGATTACATTCGCTAGCTAGCGTTAACGTTAGCTGTATAGGTAGAAGACAAATCTAATGCTAATTTAGCCAGCTATCCCACCCTGGTTTTTCTGCCTCACTCCCCACCGCTAAGGGACTTCACTTGGGATGAAAGCGGACAACAGTAGGGCTGGGACGGTAAGGATTTTTTCTTACCGCGGTTAAAAAGCAAGAAATTCCTGCGGTATACCGCAACCCCGTGATTCAAGATGGCGCCGCGTGAGTGGTGGCCTGTTGCAGTAGCTCTGAGCCTTTTTCGGTGAAATTTAGTGTATTTCTCATATTTGTATTTCTTTTTTTCTTGTTCCAAACTGTTCTTCAACGTATGTGCATATATGGATGTACAACTGTGATTAGCTGTGTTTCTTTTTTTTTTCCTGGACTTTACAACTTCGCAATGGGAGACCCATTCGGCCGCGGCTCCATAGTTTACACTCGGGAACAGCTGTTAGCACTGAGGAACACTAGGATTCATAGTGAAAGACCGGAGATCCCTGAGGAATTATTTAGGAGAAGAAGGAGGGGATGCAGAGCTGGACTTAAACGCTGAGAGAGGAAAAGATGGTACAAACCGGGCATTCCATCTGTTATTATGGGGAACGTAAGATCTCTCCCCAATAAGATGGAAGGGCTAACGGCGCTAACCAGGCTGCAAAGGGAATACCGGGAGTGTAGCACCATGCGCTTCAAGGAGACGTGGCTGAATGAACTCAGTACGAACTTACACTGGATGGCTTTAAACTTGTGAGAGCGGACAGAAGAGCAAAGGAGAGCGCTAAGAGGAAGGGTGGGGGAATAGCGATGTTTGTGAATAACAGATGGTGTAACCCCGGGCACATCAGTGTTACAGGGGTGGTAGAATGGTTATATAGGGTATTTCACACTGTTCATTAAGGTCTCCTAATAGGGTATGTAACACTGGTTGGGCTGAAAATGGCCCTATGCTCCCTAATGCAACCCTGTGAAATAGCCCTAGGTTTTCTCCCTTATATGGTATGCTCATGAATATTTAGATGAGCTGCGCGCTGATTGGTTGGTTTACAACGAACAAAACACACACACACACACACACACACACACTCACACACAGCCCCTCCCCTCTCTGACCACCTCATCCCCTCTCAGGGCTTCTGAGACATCAGCATCCCCCAATTCACACCTGTCCACTGCTTTTGATTCCACATTCATGGCTGTTTCTCACCCTTCCCCCCCATCCTTCTCTCCAGGGAGCACTTACAACTCCCTCCAGCAGTCGCTCATTTTCAAGTTCATAATTCTATTTTAAGGTTGTACCAGAATAGGTTTACATGGTTTAATTTTCAAAAAACACCATATTTTTGTTGTACCGCACAGCTCTCTCTCACTGCTGCAGATCATCTTTTCACCTGGTCTCTGTTTTACCTACAGTGAGACCTCTTTTCTTCTTCCGTACCATCTTTGATTGCACTCGCACATGCAGTAGCTCAGATGTAGATCATGTCAGCTAGCTAGCTCCATAGACAGTAAAAGAAAGGCTGTTTCTCCAACTTTGGTCAGTTACAAGGCAGGATTAGCTGGGAGACTTCTAAATGAGGGCGCACATGTAAGTAGTTCTTTTGTAGATTATGGTGAACTTGTGTGTTGTAGCAGTGCTTTGCTATTGAGAACGAGGTAGCATGCTAGCGTTAGCATGCTAACGGTAATGCTAACGCTAGCATGCTACCTCGGTACTAACGGTTGCGGTTAGCCAGCTCGTCTCGGCTTGTGACGTCACAAGCCATGCCGATTTTGAACAGCTCACCCAGAGACTGAAGGCAGGACACATTCAGAAACCGTATCTCACTCAGAACAGCATGGATGGATTTTTTTCAAAGTTGGTATGCGTGTGGAAGCACCAGAGACACAAAAGAACACCCCAAATCCCAGAAAAAGTGTTTTTTTTCCATAATATGGGCACTTTAAAGAGTGTGCAGATCAGCTCAGTTCTTCTTCAACCTGAGCCTGAGTCAGGAGCGAGTTCCAGTCCTGTGGAAGACTGTGTGTGTGGTCCCAGTACCTAAAACTGCGCATCCCAGGGAGCCCATCCACATCAGACCGGTAGCCTTAAGGTAGTTACACACCAACCAGATGGCCGACCGTCGGCAGAAAAGGCAGTCGGACTGATCAGTCGGGTCCCCGAGGTCCAAAAAGTGCCTCAGAACACACCGAAGAGACGCCGACTTCAGCATACGCTCTGCGTGTGCGCGAAACGTAATACGTCTCCATAGCAGCAGGCGGCACTGCTTTGTATTGTTTCCATTTACAGTCTGATTGTTTCCCAGAAAATGAAAACCGGCAGCTGATTGGACGAACGCGTCACGTGGTTCTTTTTTCCCCAGAAATTCACAGCCAGACTGTCATGGCGGCTTGTTCAGAATACAATCTCATATTGTACTAAAATAGTTCACCGAAACGTGTTTCTGAAAACATTTTAAGTGAGAAATAGGCCGTGCAGTTGCTGAATCTGTCTTCATTTCAGATCGACAAAGGTTTTCATCAGATTTTGAGAGGCTCATCCGCTCGCCATTTCCGGGTGAGTCCCGACTGCCCTGTCTCCGACTGAACATGTCGGGTCGGCCAAAATGAAGGCCGACGGCTCCTCGGACGGACGACGGCACGGAACACACCGAACAGACTCGAGTCACCGACCTCGCCAGACGGTCCGACAGCCGATAATCGGCTGTGTGTGTCAGCGCCCTTAACGTCTCACCTGATGAAGACCTTGGAGAGGATTGTGTTGCAACACCTGAGAACCCAGGTGAGCTCAGAACTGGACCCCCTATAGTTCGCTTACCAACCTGTGAGGGTCATGTTTTTTTATTTCTCCAGTGCTTTCAATACAATTCAACCACCACTGCTCTGGGGAAAGCTATTGGGAGCTGGAGTTGACCCCCGGCACCCTCAGTGCAAGAAGGAGAGCTACCGCAGGTCCTTCATTCCAGCAGCAGGCAGACTCTTTAATGCAACACCATAACGTAGCACTGCTAGCCGTTTCTGCAATATGAGCCATCACTGGACAATATTCTGCACTATGCATATTTATTTATCTTTGCTACCTCCAACTGTGCAATAGGTCATGTCTATTCCTCAGCACCTTACTCATCTGTATAGCTGTGTTTATATAAGGTTGTTTATTGTGTAAATATGTTTGTTTTATTACTATTATTATAACTAATTCTATTTCTCCATTTCCTATACGTTATGTATATTGTTTCTCCTATGTCTACTTAATGTGTATTTGTGTTATTCTGATGTGTGTACATTTTTTTCTTTCGAGCTGCTGTAGCACAGGAACTGTTTATATCTTCTTTATATACAGTGCGAGCACATTCTAGTCATACACAAACTAATCATTCTCTTACATCTGTTGCACCTCCATCTCGTCTCCGCGGTAACATGTTCTGAGGATGGTCTGTCGTTCAGCATCCCACAGGTGCTCCTTTAGGAAGTTGGCGGCCTTCACTGCCCTCTCCAGCAGGGCCTCGTCCCCCAGCACGGCTCCGACACCAGCGTAGGCCGACAGCATCAGACCTGAAGAGGAAGAAGTGATGATGACGGTGGGATGATTAGTTATAAAATGACTCTTCTGAAAACATCATGTCCTCTCTCCGCTGAAGTGCCAATGTGTAGCCGCACCGCAGTCCCGGCTTAGTTATATGCCCCCCCGCCCTTTGAAGTTTCCTTGTTCTCTTTCACTCCTTCTCTCTGTATCCATTCCTTGCTCCCTCCAATCCTCTTTAATGTAGCGCATCAAAGCCTGGTGAGACACAGCCAGGTCTTCAAAGTACTGCAGCGGAGGACAGGTGATTAATGGAGGGGTTTCTTCATTAGAGAGGAAGGAAGATTCTTGTGTCTAATTGGAAAGTTCTCGGGATCGCAGAGCTTCATTACCTCACGGGGTAGCAACATTTGTTGCTGTGTGTGTGTGTGTGTGTGTGTGTGTGTGTGTGTGTGTGTGTGTGTGCGTGCGTGCGTGCGTGTGTGCTTTGTGTTCTTCTAATTAATCACATCTGGGACAATGTGCTGCAAACGAAACAAATGTTGAGAAGTGTCCAAATTGGCATCACACTAATGGAAAGTGACAACCTGTGCCTCTGAAATAATCCACACATTTTTATACTGCTAAAATAATAAATGTGTGTATAAATAGACTGTCAAAGGACAAATGTCTTGTTTGCCTACTTTTATATTTGCCTGTGGTAAGTTCTGTGAGAAGAAGCACACGGTAGTTAGGTTCAAACACCGCGTTTGGACCACTATCAAAGAATTCATTTATTGTGGTCTAGTTGTTCCGCGTCATATAAAAAGGATAATATAACTAAATCAGCAGGCAACGCAGGCTAGCGTTACACTCTCTGCTAGCACTGCGTGTGTTGTTGTTTGCCTGTGTAGCGTAAATAAGCGATCATCATGTGATAAATGACAGAAAATCTATTTTTCTTCACTGCTCTAAAAACAGTAGTTGCCAGTTTGTTTCCATCTAAATGGGGCTTACCAGAGAACATCATATTTTGGATCAAGAGGACCAGAAATATATCACCTGTTGCACCAGTGATGTGTACATTTAAACTAGGGCTAATTGTGATTATTTCGACTGATATTGCAATTGCGAGATGATTCACGACATTGTAGGGAATGATCATTTTTGCATCATTATTCTCATTTTCATTGAAAAATACATTATTATGAATAATGTAATACAACAAACAATTTGTTTTAAGCTTGTAGAATACGACTTGTAGGCTGGGACATTTCTGCAGCACCACACTCCTTTATTCACAATGGTTTTTTGACTGTATATTTTGCCTTTAACAAATATTGTGCCCCCCTGCGGGGATATTGCACTACTCCATATTGGGATTTTGATAAAAACTAAGAATAATTGTGCATCCCTAGTTTAAACGTAGCTCAGTTTGAGTGTAGTGTAAGAGTTAGTCTAAAAATGAGAAATGAGAAATGGTTTGCAAAATACAGTCTGTCAGTTACAACATAGTAAGATTTTTAAATTACACTTTCCACGTAAGTCATTCCTTATTAATTGCTCTAATAATGAAATGGTTTACACGCTCCATGTTGTGCTGGACAGTTATTGTTAGTTGGATTAGATTTTATGCTGTATTCACTTGTGGTGAGAATTCCAACTGGCACCACCCGGTTGCGTGTAATAGAAACTTGACACTAGAGGTGGGAAAAAAAAACATCTAAATTGTATGTATCCTGATTATTTTTGGGACAATTTTTAAAATCGATTCTATTCCCTAGAATTGTTTTTTTTTTTACCAATGATTCAATTCAATATTTTCTGTTTATAAGGTACCGCCGACGGCGACTACATCATATCCGTTTCCAGCTAAACAGAGCGGAAGCAGAAAATGCAGAAAACACGTCACGTACTTCTTTACAAATGAAACAAATGTCAGACTGACTGACATGTGACGTGCATTCTTCTTAGAAAACAATTAGTTTTCAGTAATGTCTCACGATATATTGTCCCTAGAAGTGTATTATTCAACTTTTGTTTTTGATAGAGAAGGAAAAGAAAAAGGCAATACTCAACACCATCGAATCGCAATACTTCTAGAATCGCAATGAATGAAAATCCCAATACAAATGGTATCAGAACCCATGTATCCTGAAAGAATCGGGACAAAAGCATATGGTCCCAGCCCTACTAGACACACTGTATTAATGTTTCATACAGCCATGAGACAATATTACAACTTAGATACGTTGTACCATAAGTAGAGATGGAGCAAACCAACAAAGAATTAGTTGCAACCTAGCAGACGGCGTGGACTTGAACTTAACTTCAAACGTAGGTTCAGCTGGCTCAACCGACTGAACAAAAGGAAACACGATGTGCTCTCAAGTACCTTACAACATCAAGTACTGCATTGTGAAAAAAACGAAGCAACCTCTTCAACCGTACTGGCTACTATGGAAAACAAAAACGGCTTTTCTCTGACCTCGACAACCACACACCTGATTAGGCTGCAGGTGTTGTATTTATTTGGCCCATTTATCCTACTGAATATGTAGATTACCATGCCCATGCACGAGTTAAGCCACAATGTGTTGTTGGTGAGTCTGTTAATTGCATTGCGTTACAGCTGACCTTTTACTATATGTGTAAAAGAAAATCAAAAATATAGTTCAACAATTCCTCATGTCAGTATTTCATTGTTCACCTATGCAAAACAATGCCACACATATAGCATTAACTCTCCAAATATAAGCTATTAAAAAAATGGAAACAACTGCATCAATTTCAATCAAATCAAACAACCACGAGCAACCACTTTTGAATACTACTGTCAGGCCCTGCTTAGCATGAGCAGCAATTATCCCCATGGCGAAATAGCTAGAGTGCTTGTCAAACTTTATCAACAATCAAACGTACTGGCCAGTAAAGTAAACCCTGAAGTCAAAAAAACAAACATTTTATTGTAGCGTAAACGTGTATGAAAACTAATCTAGACTTTACCGTTCCAGGAGGCCAACATCTTGGTGTCCAGATGTGGCCGTGGCCAACTATTTCTCACTTCTGCCATCTTGGTCCTGGCGGAGGCCAAGAGCTCGTTGGCTTTCTCGACACTGATGCCAAAGCGAGCGGCCGTTAACTCCACTGAATACCGCACGATCAGCACATTCTGGCCCTGCAGCTCCCCGTGGGGGTCCTGGCAGCAAACAGTACAGGGGGATAAGAGGGCGTTCACAGAAATGAACTCATCCTGACTGCAAGTTAATGCCTTAATGGACCAGCTTTAACACCTTGAAATGCTATCGGAATATGATATAACGAGTGATAAAGCATTGTGCATGTAAATGATTGTTTTCCATGTAGACATTGTGACTGATGATCACATACACATTATATCTGAGTGTAACTTTAGTCTTTTCATCAATCCATCCATGGGACAGAATACAAATGAAATGACTATAACTTTATTACTGATTAGCACTTTAGAACGCACAGCGTTTGCATTGCATTACTAAGTATAGATATTTATTCATATTTGTATCTTGTCTGTGAATTGTCCTTTTATGTGCTACTCTTCGTGCCTTTTAATTGCACCTCGGGGACAAATAAAGTTATGTTGTATTTAACTGAATTGAAATTACTTGTTCTGGAGTTACATTGCCTAGCTCCTTGACCCCATAGTGGTGCATGAAGATGTCTGCCTGTGTGGCAGCTCCCGTGGCGCCCTCAACCACATCTGGCAACAGCTCCCGAACTTCCGAGGCTGTCCAGACACAGAAAGCCCCCTCTCGCTTTTCTGTCCCCCCTGATGCTGGGACGGAGTCTGCATCCTCTGCACTGTAGAAGCCTCCGGACTGGTTCAGAGAATAGACAGGAATGGAGAAGGTGGAAGGAGAGGCACAGCTGCTATGTCATGGCAAGGCAATTTGAGATAGATATAGGACTTGTGAGGAATGTCTGGTAAATAGAGCAGACATCACAGTAAACGTTCGGTGCAGTAACATGGTTTATATATGATGAATATTTATTATTGGAGAACATGACTGTGAACGTGTAAACTGTAAAGAGTAAATTAACATCCGTCTGAAAAAGCAGGCTTTTACTGCCCTCTTTGGTTGAATGCTTCGAGTCCGTTTCACCTCTGACCCCACCCAGCATCACTGCCTGGCGTGGTCGTCACGGTGTACAGACTCACCACAGACTACACTTCTACGTCACTGCCTGGCGTGGTCGTCACGGTGTACGGACTCACCACAGACTACACTTCTACATCACAGCAACTAGGTGAAAAGTTAAGCCACTGGAAGTCAGTGCAAAACAAGATTTTCAGGGGTGTCATGTTGAAATTAAACACGTGTGTGGGGCTGGGCAATATATCGATATTATATCGAGATCGTGATGTGAGACTAGATATTGTCTTAGATTTTGGATATCGTATATCGTGATATGACATAAGTGTTGTCTTTTACTGGTTTTAAAGGCTGCATTACAGTAAAGTGATGTCATTTTCTGACCTTACCAGACTGTTGTAACTGTTCTATTATTTGCCTTTTGCCCACTTAAGACATTATGTCCACGTTACTGAGGGGGTGGCTTATTGGCGTCACAGACAAGGGGGTAAGCCTCTCTCCACAACTCGTACCTCCAATGACACCATTTTGATGCTGACAAGCCATCACCCGACGTTAGCATTCCATTGACTCCCATTCATTTTGACGTCACTTTGACAGCGAATAACTTCACATCTGAAGCGTTTAAAGACTTTATTTGTCCATTGTTTATTTCTAAAGAAACACGATAATGTATAAAAGGCTCCATTACCTTGTATCTCACGTTATGGCTCCGTAGCAGACGTTTTTGTAAAAATAGTCGTACGATTGTGTCATAACCACGCAACTTTCTGTCGCATAGTAGGGGAATTACCGTATAGTACAGGAGAAGCTCGCAGGCAGTTTCGACTTACATTAGCTGTTTACGTTTAATTACTAATGTTAACTAGCATTTTAGTTAGCAATAATTAGCCTGTGCCTATGTTATCTCCTTACATATACCTACGCTCTCCGTCTCTGCAAGATTGGGAATGATTGAGATTTCTCTTGGCACAGCTACCAGAAGACTTCCAACTTTCAGACAGGTTGCTCACGTCACATCTACGTCGTCTCTCTCAGTTGGAGGCTGCGCAGTAACGCTCAGCACTCACCGGAAAAGTGCTTCTAATATCCTTCACTGATCTCCGTCCAGAGCAACGGGATCTGTTGGTCCATTTCTTTTACTGTCTATGGTCACAGAGCTCAAAGCGGAAGGGAAACAGCGGAAGCGAGGTTTTAGACGGAGAGAGAAGATGCGACGGTGGAAAACAGCCAGAATTGGAGAGTGTGACAGTATGAATGTACGAGGAAAAGCTCTGGTATAATCCTTAACGTGGCGAGAGTAATCATGCCGTGACACATTAAGCGTTATACAACTTAAAACAAAACCGATGCCGATTAGTTTATCGACAGAAAAATAATTGCCGACTATTTTGATAATTGATTAATCGACAAAGTAATTTGTCATGCAAAATGGAAGGACGTGCTGTTTTCTGCCTGTCAATTATGGAGATTACCTGCTTTTTATTGTATTATATCATATTAAACTGAATATATTTGGGTTTTGGACTGACACAACTAGGCCTGTAACAATTCCAAATGTTGCTGTACAATTAATTGTCTCAGAAATAATTGTGATCAACAATATAATGGTCTCTTTCAGTCAAATTTAAAAATATTTATTCATGTATCATTTTTGTAAACAAATTAAAGTTTTGAACGAATTCCAGGAGACATCTTTTGATATATATCACTGTTATGTGACTCAAATAACGTAATAACACAGATACACTGCCTATGAAGTGAGCCACGCCTCTTTATTATCATAAAACATAGTATTTTTTTCTTAAATGAACATAAAACTGACAATTACCATCAACAGTCATACCCCTTAGGACCTTAGCTAACGTTAGCAATTAATTGCGGTTAAACAAAGAAACGGCGATTATGTAAAAAAGAATTGCAATTAGACATTTATGTAATAATTGTTACAGGCCTACTAATAAGACATATCGGTCTCTGACCAGTCTGCCATTGTTAGAATCACTAACACACGTGTACAGCACTTTATATATTGCTAAAGTAAAGCAATTATGTAAAACTGTGAATAGACAATTATATAATAATTGTTACAGGGCAAGACACAGACATCACATGGGACTTTAAGAAACTGGGATGGACATTGTTCACTATTTTACTCTATTTTAAAGATATATAGATATAATCTGCAGATTACTCAATAATGAAAACAATCGTTAGTTGCAGCCCTACACAGGTCAATTAGATTTTAAGTCTTCATTACTGGACTGACCTTTACCCAGACAGCTCACAGAGCTATCAAAATCTAAAGTAAAGACCTGAAATGAAAAATCTGACACTAATCAATTAATCATTCAACACCCTTGAAGTTAAGCCCTCCAATCAATAATCACTGAAGGGCTCCACGACTGTGACAGGAATAAATGAATGCTTTGATAGCTTTAAAAGAACCTGATTATACAATGTGTCATGTAAGCCCTCTCTCTGGGTGTGCAGACACATCTGGAACAGTATATTTCCAGTCATGATGAGAACTGGAGGAGTCTACCTCGCTGAGGGGACATCCCAGCCACTGTAGCACAAAAGCAACATACAGTCTCAAGTAAATTACCTCTGCCCCGGTAATTCATTAGCGTATAATTACATAATAAATCTTGGGGAATATAATGATCACAACGATTGTGGTTGTAATTGTGTGCCTGTTCGCTGCTGTCGGCTCATTAATCAAAAGGGGAAAAAGGTTGACCCTCAGAGGAGAGCAAGGGGGTTTAAAAGGCTATTTGTCAGCGGCGTCCCACCCCTTGGCCTCAAGGGAGTGCGAACACACTGACGTGTGGTGCAATTTGGTGGAATTTACAGTCAGTGTTCGTTCTTTGTCAGCAGAAGATACAGATACAGATACTATTTTGAATGACTTGCCTTTGCCAACATGCATCCCAAAACACAACATTAACAATAACCTTACTGGCAGATGGCCGCCCACCAAAAGCCAGGATCTGTCTGAGGTTTCTACCTGTTTAAAGGAAGTTTTTCCTCGCCACTGTCCCACCAAATGCTTGCTTTTGGGGGGGAATTGTTGGGTCTCTGTAAATAATAGAGTGGCCTAAGACCTGTAAAGTGCCTGTAAAGATCTGTAAAGTGTCCTGAAATAATGTCGGTTATGATTTGACACTATAAATACAATTGAATTGAACTTAAATCATAACCCTAACATGAATCTTATCCTAACTTCCCTTTAATATCTTCTTAACTCCAGAAGAAAAACCTTGCATCAGGATATTTGCAATGGTCTCGGTGCCCCAGTGAGGACTCAAGGCTATTTCACAAAAGCTAGATAGCGGATTAGGCCATGATTTCCCAGTTATCCTGGATGAATTAAGCCTTGACTCGGTTTCACAAGAGATTAATTCCGTGCAGCTAGCCTGCTCCTGGCCAGGCTAACAGCCAGGATGTGTTAATCCTGGAGCATTTTCTGTTCACTCAGCAGTGGTTTTACCTTCTAATTATTAGCCTGCATTAACATAACACAGGTTATATTTTTGCACGCTACAGACCGTAAATGACGACGCTGTAGCGGAGATGGCCGTCATTTATTAACGTTAGGCTACCGTGGTTCCCCGGGGATTCGTGCTCTTGTTTTTGTAATCTGTAAAGAACAACGTGTTTGCTAACATTAGCTAAGGTCTTAAGGCAGCCTAAGGTAAACTATGGATGTATTATAAGACCACAACAGACGCATGTGGCTACTTAATATGCACGTGAATGACGCGATCGTTATGCGTTCTTCATTGTTGATGATGATGATGCTGGTTGTATTATTTTGCAACAGCATCGTTTCATTGCAAATGGGGCAAACATGAGGAATGCATAGCCTGCTTATCAGTCCACTCATCATTCACCATTACCTGACAACAGCCATTTCTTTCTGCAAGCATTTCCCACCAATCAGGACGCTGCACACTACAACCACGTTTACCTAATCACAGACTTTAACCATCACTCCTCAGTGAACTGCCTCCTAGTCTGAGAGCTTTTTCTAGTTAAAGAGCTAGTTATCTTTATGGAGTTTCCATGTTTTTTTAGGAGTTTGCTCACACTAATACATGTAAAAAAAGCATTAATTCAGGAAGAAAGTGAAAATTTCAAACAAGAATAGGCGTATTAGGTATAAATTCATTTTATTTTCTTTATTTGTAAGTCCGGCCCCCGGAGTGTCTGCTTAGAAACATTCTGGCCCTTGGAAAAATGTAGTTGATGACCCGTCTTAAGGGGTATGACTGTTTATTTTGTTTAGATTAGATTAGTGTGTAATTATATTAGGGATTCTTGGTCGGACCGTTGAGCTAAAGCTATTCTAGCGGCAGCTGTCACTTGTTGCCATAGCAACTCCATACATCCTGGGCTGTAGCCGTCTGCTTTGTTTTTTATTGATGGGGATAAATGTTCTATGACAGTAATGTTCTATGTTTTATGATAATAAAGAGGTGTGGTTTACTTCATAGGCTGTGTACTCGCATATCTGGGTCACATATATATATATATATATATATATATATATATATATATATATATATATATATATATACATATATACACACACACATATGTATATACCAAAATATGTATCCTGGGATTCATTCAAAACTTTACCTTGTTTGAAAAAGTAATAAATATAGTAAATATTTTTAAATTTGACTGAAAGAGACAATTATATTTTTAATCGCAATTATTTCGGAGACAATTAATTTTACATCAAAATTTTGAATTGTTACAGCTCTAAGTAGTTCATTGGTGCAAATAACGCCTTGAATGTTTCAATTGGGCTAAGAGCAGTGGTCAGTAAATGTATACTTTTAGGCTACTTACACATTCAGGCTGTCGGCGATTGTCTGCCACGCTTTCTCTCGCTGTTCCATTACAGCAGCCGTGTTTTTTTTTACAAATTATGTGTTTCACTTCATCATACTTCCATAAGAAGCGAATGCTCACGCTGTGTAAAGTACGCACAGCGCGTATTCTCCATTTCAGCATCAGTATATCTGTGACTGAACTCGCGGTCTGATAGAGAAGGCCGTGAACGCGCATCAATCCAAATGACTTCAGCCTGGCTCGACCTAGTCACACCTCCTCAGCCTGGCTTGGCCGTCGTGAAACGCATTAAGCCAGGATGCACCGATTAGACTAGGTCAAGCCTCGCTTCATGTGTAGCTGATTCACCTTGTCACTCAGGTCTCTGGAGACGTAGAGCAGTATGTCCTTAGCCACATCTGCAAAGAGCTGCTCACCTGATACCTGGAAAGGCAGAAAGACATAACACACACACCTGCTAAGAGTCATGATTCAACCGAAACATAACCTTACAGATACCGTCATGCGATTTATATGCAGGGTATTAACTGCAGAGTCCGATGCAACTGCTGAGGTAGCCTCTTAAAACACAAGCACGTATGTGTGCACGGTATGTGTCTGTGTTCGAGATTGCCTGCATGCTCATATCAACGACAATTAATATAGGGGATTTCTCCGGTGCTGCATGAAGATCCGCCGGATGTCCCTCATTTTCGGCCGGATGTCCCTCACCTTCCACTTTCTTTGCGTTTCTAAACTCCGGTGGATTTCTGAGGACTATGGTTAACTGCTCCTCAGATCTCTGCAGGGTAAATCCAGACAGCTAGCTAGACTATCTGTCCAATCTGAGTTTTCTGTTGCACCGCTAAAACTTCTGAACACACGGTCCACCAAAACAAGTTCCTTCCCGAGGCTATTTTGCGGCGGCGCCGTCATTGCGTCCCAAGACGATTGTGATTGGTTTAAAGAAATGCCAATAAACCAGGGCACGTTTTTCTCCCATCCCAGAATGCTGTGTGGACTAGCCAGACCCTCCTCCGCAGCGCTGTGGAGGAAGGTCTGGCGATGCGAGACTAATTAACTTTTTCTTTCTGTCTCTGTCCTCCCTGAAAAACAGGCCAGCCCTACTAACACAGAGTCGTTGAAGTAGTGTTGTTGCAGCGTAACTTTTTGCACCGTCATACGTTGCCGGAACGTCACATGTAACGTCGTAGTGACCTACAAAGTAAAATTCCAGAGGCGCCATTGTCAGCACGTCCTTTTAAACGTTTCCACCACTTTTTGGAGTCGTTGCAGGAGCGTCGCCTGAACGTCCTGCACGAACAAACGACATAATCACGACGTTGCAGGGACCTACTGTGTTTGTAGGGAGGCCAGCATACACTCATTAGTCAAAATTAAACACTGGCATTCAGATCTCAGTTCTTATTGCTGCATCTTAATTCAAAACTGTCCGGTAGAGTGGAAACAGGTTCAAATCAGTTTGCATTGATCCTTTTAAAAAAAAATTAAGAAATCTGTGTATTTTTAGGAGAAATTTTTGGTTTAAAAAAAAACTGACGACAAATGTGTGCATTAGCACCTTCGTTAGTCAGTATTTACTCTGAAGCGAAATAAACATTCTCGTGAATAACGTTTGCAAAGTCTCACAACTGGGTTGACTGGGTAATCTGGCGATGAATGACTTGGATGAGAGAGAGACAGTACGATGGAGAGATAATTACCCTGCCAGATGCACACACAGCCACAGATACAGTACAGAGACAATCACACACACACACACACACACACACACACACACACACACACACACACACACACCTGGGAGGCAGTTATGTAGGCTACAGCCAGCTGAGCCTGGTCATACAACATCTTTTCAAAGTGCGGAACATGCCAGGAGGAATCTGTAGAGTAACGATGAAAACCCTGCGGAAGAGAGACATAAAGAGAGATACAGCGTGTACTTTTTTTGATACTAGTATCCTGTTAAAATGAACTCTATATTATCTCTGGCAACATATACTTCTCTCCTGTCATGCAACTTGCAAAGCATATCTGACCTGAACTGAAAGAATAAAACACAAAACATAATCCTGCTCGTACAAAGAGTCACCCAGTACTAGGGTTGGGTACCGTGTGAATTTTTACGATTCCGATGCCGAACCGGTGCATTTAAAACGATTCTGATTCCTAAACTGATTCTTGAAAAACTGAAAAATGAAAGAAAGGCTCTTTTAAGGAGGGTTTTTTTTTTTATTGAAAATGATTTAAATGTAACTATATATATAATGTAACTATATATATATATATATATATATACACACGTTTTAAAGTACTTAAATATATAATAAGTAAACCTAAGTCACTGAACACATAACTACAATAATTTAACAAACAGTTACACTATTAACAAGTAACAACTAAATAAATGTTGTTGAGTTGGTATGCCAACCAGCTTCAAACTTTAGCAGTTCTTTTGCAGAAAAATGACCATATTTGCCTTCTCTGGCGAGCTACTACACCTCTCCTGACTTATGGCATGTCCTGCACAGGAGAAAACTCTCTCAGGTGGTGTCCAAGAGGCCTGGACACACAGGTATGAGTTTGAAAGGGCAGACAATTTGGGGAGGCTGTCCCGCTTCTCCCACCACCAGGCTACAGGGTCTTGTCCTGAACGATAGGCTAGCAGAACAAGTGTAATATGTTTACTAGCGATCACGTGCAGTGAATGGCTAATATGAAAGTAGCCTACATTTACGATAGCTAGCTAACAGTAGACTACAGAGAAAGTGTGATATTTTTACGTCCGTTTCGGAGCGTGTACAAAAAGCCGTCTGTCAGCAGTGATAGTAGAGGGCATGTCCGAGAATAGCGCGGACACGTGCGTCACACCGCGAGCGGGCACGTGCGTCACTCGGCAGAAAAGGGAGAAAGAAAAAAAAAAAGAGAGAGTCTGCCGCTGTCCGGAGCGACAGAGGGGAAATATTTCAGTTGGAACTGAAATGAGGAACCGAAATTTAAGATCTAATCCGGTCCGAATACTACCGTTTGCGTAGGAACCGGATCCATAGTGGAACCGGGTTTCGGTACCCAACCCTACACAGTACATCACGTGTGTGTGAGTGTGTCTGATCATAAACAACACAGGGTGGCAAATAACAGTTTTTCATTAGAGCTTCATAGGATGACAATTGCCTTTATTAATTAGTTAATTACTAGGGCTGGGTTTAAAATAAATCGATTTTCCAATTCAAATGATCCAACATCGATTCATAAAATCCAGAATCGATCTCTGTCTGTATCATATACAACTGAGAAGACCTAAGGAATCCCTCGGTACCAACTATGCTGCATAAGTATGCAATATTTAGTTTATTTTGTGGAGCGCTGCGTCCCGTCCGTTGGCTGTGTGGCTTAGTTGTGTTTGACTTAGAGCCCTCTTCAAACGCTATAATGATCATGTTTCATTGGCCAGTTACCGTGCCACTTGCACGTTAGTGCACGTCAGCGCACGGGGCCACTACGTGATGAACCCTATGGAGCGTACCACGTGTGTGCATATTTGGACAGAGTGACCGTGTAAGTGAAGAAATAGATAGAGATTTATAATAGATTTAGATATTTATTTTATACTGTCCAACCAGTGAAACATGTCCTGTTCTCTTTATTTATTTATGTATTTTATACTGTACAACCAGTGAAACGTCCTGTTCTGTAGACATGGTCCTTATTTATTCATTCATGTTGTACCAGTCCAATAAGACCGTCAGTTGAAATAAACCTTGTGTTGTATTTGTTATGAATCTACTTTTTGATGCGTTTTCCCGTAACTTTTGTAATTTTACGTGTTCAAAAATATCGAAATTAATATCAATATCACAATATTCATAATCGATATCGCAATATCACATTTTGTCAATATCGTGCAACCCCACTTTTCAATTCAAACGTGTACGAACCTGAGCCACGTGGTCGTGGATGCCTCCCAGTGCCATCATACGGAGCGTATGCAAGGCCATCTGAAGAGCCTCCACCCCTTCTGAGGTGGTGCGATTCACAGACCAGTAAGACATGAGGAACATCAAATTCACTATGGAGGGAAAGATGAATAGAGATGTCAGATGAAGAGCATCCAACAGGCCCAGCAGGGCTGGGAGCCTCAAACATGTCCACTGTGGCCCCGTGCTGAGTCTACCTGGTGTGGGGAACTTGGGAGCGTCTCTAAAGCCTCCGTACTCCTCCTCGTAGGAATGCGCCAACTGCTGGAAGCAGCGATTAGCAACGTCTGGGGCCGCTGGAGGACTCTCTCCTGGGTTTGCAGCTACGGCCGTTCCGTTCTTCAGAGTTTCGAGGATCCTCTCGCTACTGGACTCCAAAGTAGGACGGTTATTCTGCCACTGAGGATTGTGGTGGAATTTTTCCAGAAACACGATGTTATGGTAAGATGAGACAAGGGGGAAAACTTACTTAACCTACTCTTAAATCACAGGTCAGGGGAAGAGAAGATCTATACAGCCATAATAATCTTTATTTCTTTACTAAACCTGTCCTGTGTTCAAGTATGAATTGATGTGCGTCTCTAGAGATTGAGGGAGTCTAGGCAGCTGCATAAGGGAATGTCTCCTATAACTTTAGATGGAGGCTCAACGAGCGCCCACGAGCACGGTATATGGTCGACCGAGCTAGAGAGAAACTAAAGAGAGCAGCAGAACATAGTTAGATTTATTTAATATCTTATGTATACCTTTTATACTTATTTGATTAAATCGCAGTATTTTGCGATTGGATAAGGGCACAAAGCCATACTGCGTGTTTGATTTTAGTTAGTTGACAGATACTTTGCCAAAGCGACAGCGCAACACAACCTTAAAGACTTTACTTATTTACTTTCATTCCCCGCTAACGTGAGGTGATTTAAAATTTAGCAAAGTACAATACTTCAAACAAAACATACTTAAAAGGAGAAATCCGGCACAAAGTGAACCTAGGGGTTAATAACACGTGTACCGAGTCGACCGTTCTCTGGGATATGTTTTCATGCTAATCGAATGTGACCAGTTTTAGCGCAAAACCGCTAATTAGCTTATAACGCTAGTCGTCGGGGGCACTGGTAAAGTAAAAACAAATCACTATTTCTATACCACTAACAAGGCTCAAAATAGCACCACACTTCCACGGTAGCATAATGAGAGTCCCTACATGTAAACTGAAGCATTGAGAACTTTGTAAGTGTACGGACAGTTTATTAAAAAGAAAAAGTTTAGAAAGACAGTAACGTTGACGTATACATGCGGGCGCCATCTTGGGAAAACGAATGCCGTGCCTGAGCTATGTTACTGGTTGCTGGTTGCACGGCGTTCGTCGTTCGTCTGATCGTGACTGTTTTCCCAAGATGGTGCCCGCATGTATACGTGAACGGTAATGTCTTTCTAAACTTCTTTTTAATAAACTGTCCGTACACTAACAAAGTTCTCAATGCTTCAGTTTACATGTAGGGACTCTCATTATGCTACCGTGGAAGTGTGGTGCTATTTTGAGCCTTGTTAGTGGTGTAGTTTTTACTTTACCAGTGCCCCGACGACTAGCGTTATAAGCTAATTAGCGGTTTTGTGCTAAAACTGGTCACATTCGATTAACATGAAAACATATCCCAGAGAACGGTCGACTCGGTACACGTGTTATTAACCCCTAGGTTCATTTTGCGCCGGATTTTTCCTTTAAGTAAAAGTAAAATTACAGATTTTAAAAACTACACAGACACAAAAAAAAAAAGCGACTCAATTGCAGTAACATGAGTATTCCTAATTTGTTACTTTCCACCTCCGGCAGGGATGACAAAGATGCTGAGAACAGACGAAAACACTAGATTTTCTTGTTCTTGCATTGTAAACATCGTTCACTTGTCGATGCCTTAGATTTGATTTACTGTGTCCTCTGCTGCTGTTGTGAAGCCCCATCTTCCCTACAGATAGCTATTCTATCTCATGAAATGTGTTGTCTGAATGGGCCAAACGCAGGAAGTAAAGAACAGCACAAAACACCATTTGTCAAACCTTTTACCTGTTCCATGATTCTGGTGAGAACTGTTTTGAGCCCAGGTCTTCTAGCGTGGTCTGTAGGAGGGAAGTAGGTGCCTCCAATGAAAGGCCGTAGGTCAGGGGTCAACCACACACTCATGGGCCAACCTCCACCTCCACATGTTGCCTGTAGACAGAAGCAAGCAAAAGTCATGAGAGACTATCAGCAGAGAACAAAAATATAAGAGGCTTGTGTAGAAATAGGAGTGTGACGAGACTCAGCTTACAAGACAAGACACGAGACTGGGTTCATCGAGACGAGAACGCGAGATTTTAAAGAAAGGTTTTAAAGAAAACTAATAAATTAAGAAATATGACTGGAAAAATGTTGACTGGGTAAACCCAGCCCGATCTGGCAATTTGATTTCGCCCTGCAGCTCAGGCTGGAAACTTTGTACATTTTTCTATCCTGCTTCCGTTACAAATCTGTGGGGACCAATCACAAACTGGCTTATCCACCTGGCGCGCTATTGGCGGGTTTAACACGATAGAGAAGCGACGGCAAGCAGCTTTTTGTTTACATTCAACATGGCGGCCACAGAAGCGCAGCAACCCGTTGATGCCGCTGTCGCTGCTTCGTCACCCGGATCGTTGGTCTGATTGGTTACGCCTCTTTGTACAGTAGAAAATACAGAGCAAGCTCCCCAGACTAATGTTCAATCTTAAAAGATTGATCTGGTGATAGCCAGACAAGGAAAAATGGTCTTTACTCAGAGAACCAAGGTTACAACGTATCCAAGCGTTTAATTGCAGCAGTAAACAAGAAAGCAGGCTGCTCTTGTATGGACTTTTTTTAAGACGAAGGGAGAACATTTCTCTTTGGTAAATATCATTAAAAGGCAAAGCTAGGTTTGCTTTCTGCTTCCGACTCATTTAAAAAAAGACAGAGAAAGAGAGCGATCTCCGTGTGTGTGTCGGGCGCGAGTGAGAGAGAGAGAGAGAGAGAGAGAGAGAGAGAGAGAGAGAGAGCGGCCGTACCCTCTTACGTTCTTACGCTGGGTTTTACCGGCAGCTTTGTACAATTGCAACTTCCTACCGCGCCGCAAAAGTGAACTCAGAGTCAACTTTGGCGAAATGGGCAGGGGATATTCTATGCTAATTTAGAGGTCAAAGCCAGACTCGTCTTCAAAGCCAGATGTATTGTAAGACCAGCCAGTCTGCGTCTCGTGACTGATATCGCAAGACAATTTTGACCTCGACGAGAAGTCTCGCGAGATCTGGTGGGACGCGATCTTGTCACACCTCTAGTGGGAAATGTGAGCACACGTGTACACACACCTGTACAAAAGTCATGTAGACCTTGTCCACATCGGGTCTCTCTTCTCGGTCTACTTTGATGCAGACAAAGTTGTCACTAAGGACTTTGCCAATTTCCTCATCTTCGAAAGACTCCCTCTCCATAACATGGCACCAATGGCACGTTGAGTAGCCCACTGATGGTCAAAGAGGGAGGTTCACAGGAAACAAATGTGTCATTTCCAGTACAAGCACAACTACAGTAAGTCAGTATGACATCATGTGAATTTTTTGGGCGGCATTTACCAGCTGGTACTGCTATCCTATATCAGAGGTATGTGTAGGTAGGACTTACAATTCAATTACATTGTATTTATAGTATCAAATCATAACAAGAGTTGTCTCAAGACACTTTACAGATGGAGTAGGTCTAGACCACACTCTATGAATACTATTTACAGGGATCATTTCTCTTTTCTCACACTGAAACCGCTATTCAAAGTGGAGTGGCCCCAAAATGAAATGCATGTCAATGCCAGTTGTGACTCCAGGTGGACATTCCATTTAAATTAGAGACCCGCTCTACCAACTGAGCTATCCGGGCGCCCACATATAGAGGTTTACTCCTCCCTTTGCTGCATGTCATTCCCCTCTCTCGCTATCTCCCCTTTCATGTCTTCTGATGTCCTATCAAAATAAAGGCTGAAAATGCCCCAAAAAAATAATCTTAAAAAAAGAAATTAAAAAAAGATCCTGTATTTGTATGCCCTGCCATTCCAAAATATTACCTCTCATGCTGGATATCCATTTTGAATTTTAAGCAAAGTGGACAGGAAAGCGATGACTAGAAAGTGGCTCAAATCAGACATACCTACAATTGATGATTGGATTAGGATGCAAAGAATTAATTTGTCTATTAGAATGCAACAGGACAAGTTTCTTGATGGGGAAGTTGGATTATGTACATTACACCCGTACAACCATCATTTGTTTAAAGTGAATTAAGGTCCGATGAATGTCTTTTCTTTCTGTTCTTACTCCTTTTTGTAAAGTTATTTTACTATCATGAAGGCACACTCCCAACATTCTGGTTCTATAAAGTTTGGTTTTCCATTTTGTATTTCATTTTCTATTGGTAAACCAGTATTTTTATTTAAGCTACTTTATTGGTCCTTATTTCATTCTGTATTATCTATTGTAACTCAGTTTTACTACAACTTTATTTTACAGAAGGATAAGGCTAGTAAGAATAAGGAACATTGTTTGTTTGGGCTTTGTTATAACTCTCAGGTGTGTGTGGGGGGGAGTCTTACCTGATAAAAAGATCGGTTTGTCTTCGTTCTTTGCTTTGTCAAAAGCATCTTGTCCCCAAGGATACCTGAAAGAAACAAGACATCGACAAACATGACATTAGTTTATGTTTGACATTGTATTAGCTTTCAGAAAAGTGTGCCTATCTGTAGTTCACAGGCACTCACCAGTCAACAGGGTTGTGTGCATGTTGCAGCAGGTAGGGCGACCTCTCCATGGCTAACCTGTTGGTGTGTCTGTGAGGCGTGGATGACGACCCTTCACCCTCTGACGCCATGCTCATAAAGAGAGATGAACTGGAAACACACATAACATATTTACAATTTTAGTCACCGTTTGTTGGCGACAATGTCGAGAAATCTACATAAATCTGCAGAAAGGGGAAAAATGTTTATTTTGTGTGACATAAGTTACTCCAGATATCCCATACAGTAGGATATTTTTGCTACAAAACACATTTTTGATCATTATCTTGGTGCTTTGCATTAATGACATAATGTCAGTGCTGGTGTGTGAATTACCAGCTATATACAAGAAAAGTATTGCATTGCTCTTGTGTTATCTTTTTCATCAACAGTGTCTATGCTATTTAGATAATACGGTACCGTAACCCCCTGATGGCGACATTATTAAGCTTTCATAATTATATGAAAATCGTAATGGTAGGAAAGGACGTGTCCATGCAATATTATAAAACATATGTTTTGTATGAGATTTTTTTGTCACGTCACAGCAGATAAAAAACACAGGTGTATTAAATTAAAGGTTGCTGCATCGCAGGGTTTTTGCGATTATGCATGTTTTAGTTAAAAACCAATTGTTGGCCATCACTAAGTAACTAATGTAATTAGTACACCTGTGTCTTTCCTGGTATGACAAGTGAAACTGTCTGCTGTCAAAAAGGTGTATGGCAGTTTCTGTCACAGAAAAGGGCAACATTGATAAATGATGTCACGTAACTAAATGTAAGCTCATTAAAACCAAATCGTGTTTTACAGCGTGGAGCCCTGCTAACGGTTAACTTTGCTACATTAGTCTGCCGTTAGTTGTTTAACCAGCATGGATATACTATTTAAACAAAGAGTTATAACGCTTCCAGCTAGCTGATGCTGAAGAAGCTTGCTCCCTCCTACAGCTGCAGTAACGTTAGCTAGCTGTCAAGCACTGTAGCTGTTAGCTAGCCAAAGGACAGTCATGCCGACTTCCATTTGAATATTTCATGGTTTAATGTGACTTTGCTTATAGGAATAAGCTCATGCCCCTGAAAACATGAGTGAACACAGTCTCCGAAATATTAGACCATGTCTTAAAATTCGGCCAACAATAAATATGACACATGGACATATATCGATTCAATATTTTACAAAAGCTAGCATTAGATTTTACCGTTAACGTTACCGTTAGCAGTGTGGTCGTGGAATTAGCAGGCAAACCAAATAGAAAAGATGATAAATTATTATAAATAGGTGCTGCATTGTGGCTTATGTAGTAATACCGAATTGACATACGAGGCATTTGGACCTTCGCTGAATGTCTTTTCTCACAGTGGCATGTTTCCTAGCAATAGTTTATGTTAGGGGCATATTAAATTGTATGATTCCCTATTGGAGTTTCGCGTAACTCTTCTATTCGCCTATAGCACGTCCACAATTGTCACAACAACTGACCACGCAGCAAGTAACATAACATTTATCGACATTTGACGTGCAATTGATTTAGTTGCTAAATTAGGCACGTTTGCTGAAACGTCTCAAAGTAACGGACATCTAACGTTAGCGTTAGCATGATATTAGCCTTGGTGGCTTTACCTGAGGTGGTAGGTCGGCTGGGGATGGTGGTTGAGCGGTGACTTGTCGCTTGGTGGGTGGGGAATTTGTCTGAAACACCTAACGTTAATGTTACTCCCTGAGTTCTGCTGTGGACTGTCTGCTCCCAAAAAAGCTGCAGTTAAAAGGCGTGCAGGCTTCACGCAGCTATTTTTGGAAGCCGACCGACGTAATGCTAGTCTTATCATCCTAATCCACCAAGTGTGTTCACGTTAGTTAACGTTACTTCAGCAAGCTAGCCTTAGCCACTTTGTTGACACATATAAACCAGCCAAAACTTGCAGGCATGAGGTGAACATTTTATTGCAATACCATGAGTTGACACATGATGGCGCTCCAACAGATTAAGGACATTTAAAACAATCAAAGGAGTGCGTGTTGGTTCTTCTCATAATACACCAATGTTTAGTGCGAGAGCAAGACAGTAAATGTTAAAGATGGAAAGAGAATGAATAGAAAAAAAGAAGAAAATACTTTTGATGTTCTTTAATAAAACATCTCACCTAAAAACACCAGTAGGCTTGCATAGGATAATGTTAACTGTAAAACCTATACACACCTACTGTAAAATCCACCCATCTAGACTCACAGAGGGGTGTTGATGTATGATACATGCGTGCATAGGCTACACCAAAAACACCCACTAAAAGTCTGAAAAGAAAAAAAACCCCGAAGAAAACCACTCCACCAGCCCCATATTTATATACAATGATTAATAACCAGAAAACCTGGCAAAGAATTTCATAACATGCAGCCCTATTAGCCTGTAACAGTTGGGCTACATAGTCTACAGACTAGCCTCCCTCCCCAACAGTAGGCTACACAGCGCCCCTTCCAGCTCCACACACTCTAAAACCCCACAATATCATCGACCAGTGTAAAGTATGCATAGTCTGCCCTACTGCACACTGATATCAAACTAGAAAAGAAAGAAAGAAAGAGAGAAAGAAAGAAATGAAGTTGAGTTTCCATTATGCTTCCACACGATTTGGAGTAGGCCTACTGAGCTGGACTACCGTTGAGACAAAGTCGTCACAAGTCACCAAGTCTGAGGCAACTATGTTCATATAAGGTGTTTGGCTATGTTGCTGTTTTAACCACTGCAGCATCCTTGGCAGACTCCTCTGTATGACGTTGGTAAGCTTGTCAAAAGGGTTAAGGATGTACTTTGAGTACCCCGGCGTCGTCTGGCAGTGTCAGGTTCAGGCCGGTCAAGGGGGACAAATGAAAGCTCAGCAATCAGTTCATAGAACAGAATCTAATTCCCTTAAATGGCTCTGCTCTTAAATGCTCTTATGCATAAATAACTTTGCACTATGTGATTTGTGTGATGTAATTTACATATAACATAGTGTTAACATCAGCCCATTATGCCACAGGAACAGAAAGAACTCACCCTGTGCGTTAGGCCCTCTCATATGAAGATATGATTCAAGCTTTGACTCAACTGTTGCGGGGTCCATACTATTGCCATAGTAATAACGTATTTTACACCATAACTTAGGGTCCTGAATTGGCGGATCATAATCATAGGAAACTATGACATTTGTGCCTTTGTCCCAGCAACTCTTCAGGGTTGGGAAGGGGTCCTGTGTTGATACCTTCAAAGATTTTATTTTGGTAGTAGTATAAGGTCATGTTCTTTTTATTTGAAAACCATAGTATCTTAGTGTGGGTACTTTAAATATGAGATGATCTTATTAATCTTAACGGAAAGTTTCTGTATACTTTACCTTGTTACGGAGTTTGGCTCCAAACACGGTCTTAATGGATTCAATAAGACTGTGGTGGAGCTCTACGATGTTGATGATGGCAGAATGATAGCTCTTAATACGGTTGGCATCACATACAGATATCTTCTCTATTGCACTTATTTTTCCTTTGACATATTTTTCTGCACATCATTTCTTTTTATGCTAATTCATTTAATAGATGGTCAAATATCAAGAAAAAGCTCAACTACAAACCTAAAATTATCATACCGAAATAAATGTATTACCCCACAGCATTGGTCACAAGTCCATTTTTGATTTCATTTTTTTACTGACTGGTGTAACATTACAATGTTCAGGGCCTTAGACAGGATTTAAAAAACACTGAGGCCGTGAGTTTAGATCCCCCTGTCAGACACCAAAAAAGCTCTAAAATGTTAATTTAAGGTATCTTTTGATTTATTCGGCTGTGTCGAGTTGTATTCTCAGTAAGTTATTCATTCATTTGATGTATACTTAATGAAAAGAGGCGATGTTCTTTTACCTCCACATCAGTCCGTGTGCACAGCCCATGATAAAAGTATTTATTAGTATTATTTTATTAGTACTTATTGGGGTCGGGGTCATTTGTCTTGCGAGCGATCCTCAGGTCAAAGTAGCTGAACTCCTGCATCCAGCTGCTGTGTGATAGTCACACCCTGCATCACAAGACATTACAGCAGTCAAACAAACACTCCCCTCTCTATTTCCTATATGCACAAATCCAATTGGTAGGTTTTAAACACCATTTACCTCACTAGTCGCCCATGTGCGCACTAGTTCACGTGCACATATTATCAAGCTACATTTTTTCAGTTCATCAGGTTCCATTATAAGCGGAGTTGATGTCCAAGTCATAAGTCATTGAGTCATGGCTACCTAGAAAATAAAACACAAACACACACACACACACACACACACACACACACACACACACACACACACGTGTCAAAGCAATGCCACTGTCTTAATAAACCTCCATATACATAATAATAAACCATATATCTGCAATTATTGTTTCCCTTTTTAGGATTTAAAAACCCATTGTCAAAACTAAAAAAAATAGCAGATTGTCAGAAAGCTAAAAACATTGCTTATTTTTTAGGTGTTGAAAATGTTTTTCACTTGAAAATCCTTGATTCATACCCTGTCAAAACTGGGCAAAGTGCTGTGTATTAGTTGAATGAAGTAGCAACGTAAGCAGCTACATTATTTTAGCTACATACCTGGTATGGCCAGTTTATAGAGAGGAGTGTCGTGGAGTTCAGGTGGTAGTTGCGACATCCAGTCACTGTAGCTTGTGACTTCTGTTTTGCCTTCTCCTGTAGACATTGTCATCTCAAATTCTACATAAAACAATGCAAAGTCAACTGTCAATCTCTTCCCAGTACAGTAGTTTGTATCTAATAATGAAGAAAAGAAACAATTAAGTTCAAATGTTTAGAGGAACACCACTTACCCTGCCAAGGTGATTCCCAGCCAGTCTTGAGTTCTTTCCTACCTCAGACTTGACAGTGCAGAACTATTCAAAGAACTGATATTGTCGTATATTGCTGCTCATTTTGGAGGCTGCAGCATTCAGTTACTGCCTTTATAGCACCGTGGTAAGAGACAAAGGTGCTTATCTGCTGTAGTCAGACAAGTTCTTGTCTTTAGGAAGCTCATTGTATGAGAAAAATAGAATTCATTCTGACAGGAATGTTTAATGAAGACATGGAGTTCATTTCTTCTCCCTTCTTCCTCATGCCATCACTGTGTGGTGAGGAAAAGAATCTCTATTTTTCTGACTCAGTCACACCACATTGTCGTCCAATGCCATTTCCATACAGGTTTTGGTTATCTGACATTCCTATATGCTTTTGCTTCATCACTCATTAAAAACAAACAGACAAAACCGGAAAAGTTAGAGATGTAGACACTCAAGATTCTCAGATAAAGTTAATAAACACACGTGCAGGACAAAACCCATTAGTGATGACTATTAGAGCTGTGTAAAAGCAATTGTTGCAGGGCATTAAGGATGTACAAAATGTATCACATTTGCGATTGTTACATTTTCCAATGTAAGCACAACGTATCTTAAAACTAATCTATGGTACTTTTGCAAATAACAATAATCTAAGCTCAAAGGTCCACTTACTAACTATCCTCTGTGAGGAGGAGGTTAAACACAGGGACACACACAGTGGGATAAGGTAGTACTGAGGGGCTCCGGGGGCACGCTAGATAGGTCTACTAGTTATGAAAACACACACACACACACACACACACACGTGTCAAAGCAATGCCACTGTCTTAATACACCTCCAAACGTTATCCAACCATATATCTGCAATTATTGTTTCCCTTTTTAGGATTTAAAAACCAGTACAGTAGTTTGTATCTAATAATGAAGAAAACAAAACACAGGCATTAAGTTCAGATGTTTAGAGGAACACCACTTACCCTGCAAAGGTGATTCTCAGCTTGTCTTGAGTTCTTTCCTACCTCAGACTTGACAGTGTAGAAATATACAAAGAACTGATATTGTCGTAGATTGCCGCTCATTTGGAGGCTGCAGCATTCAGTGACTGCCTATAGCACCGTGGTAAGAGACCGAGGTGGGTATCTGCTGTGGTCAGACAAGTCCTTGTCATCAGGAAGCTCATTGTATGAGGAAATCTAGACAATCTGCCAGGAATGTTTAAAGAACACATGAAGTTTTTTTTCTTCTTCCTTCTTCCTTATCCATTAATGTGCACTAAAGTCTAGTAACAATAGTAAGGAAAGAAACTCTATACTATGTATGTTTCTGACTGGTTTACACATTTGGAGTAACTGTAACATGTTGTCCAAAACCAAATCAATACAGGTTTTGGTTATCTGACAATTCAGTCATATCAGGCAAAAGAGTTCATTTTAATATTGTTAGCATGATCAACATTAAAATGTGCTTTTAAGTCTTTTTAACTTCAGTGTTGAGATTTGTACTGCAACTGAGCCTATATGGGACGACAAAGTACTACTGTCTTAATGCATTTCGAATCAATGGGCTAAAATCCGACCGAAATAATGATAAGTTCACGCTTTCATGTACATTTTCAGGTACAGTTGTATTCAACATAGGTTAACATTGAGAACCTTTTCTTGATCACTCATTTAAAACAAACAGAAATAAACAAGGACATTTAGAAATGTAGACACTCAGGATCTCAGATAGACTTTATAAAGACACGTGCAGGACAAAACCCATTAGTGATGACTATTAGAGCTGTGTGTGAAAGGAATAGTTGCAGGACATTATGGATGTACACAATTTTATTGTGTGAATGCTGATTCAGAATCTTTATACTTATTCTCCTTCCGTATGTTTTTTGCATCGCTTCTATGTCTGCATACTTTACTACATTTTATAGATCACTGCAGACTGATATACAGAAATATTAAATAACACCATGAAAGAGATGGGTTTGATTTCCGAAGACATGTACAGAAAGTTGAACCGTATTTTTTTTAACGTTGTTTCTTTGAACACCTAGGTGGCAATCTGAAGTCACTCTCACTCTCTGCCCAACACATTGTTGTAGGGCCCCCTCTGTCTATAGGCCCCCACACCCTACGGGCCCCAGTGCAACCGCATTGTCTATATTTACGGCCCTGGATAGGCAGCCGTTTCAAGGACACTCCGAGCCAACAGTTAAAGGAGTTGATCACAAGAATCTCAGGCCCAACTTAGGACCAGGATACCGCAGAGTCTCCGCAGTGAGACTCCCATACATACGACCACTTGCTATCACATTGCTACACTCTTAAGGCACTGACACACCAAGGCGTCTGTGGGCCATCAGCCCATTTGGGACTCCACATGTTAATCGGCATTGGCCGGCTGAACAGCCAGTCCATCTGATTGGCTGTTCAGCTTGGAAATGGTAGTGAGGAAAGCAAACAAACGGCTGTCTTTTTGCACCGTCTGCACCGCTAAACAATTAGCCCCCTAGCAAGCAAGCTAGCTTACTAGCCAGCCGGCCGGCCTTTCAATTAGTTAAATGTAACAACTTAATTTTTATTCACACACTCTTGTCACATCATATACATCTATCTATCTACCTACCTACCTATCTATCTATCTATCCATCCATCCATCTATCCATAAGAACGGATATTGTCGTATATTGTTGCTCATTTGGAGGCTGCGGTATTCAAGTTACTGCTTTAATATTATCGTGGTAAGAGACAAAAGTGGGTATCTGCAAGTTTTTGTCATCAGTAAGCCCATTGTATGACAAAATCTAAAAATAAAATTGATTCTGACTGGAATGTTTGATGAAGATATGATATGGAGTTCTTGTGAAACTTCCTCATACCAACAATGTGCACTTAGGTCTAGTAACAGTGAGGAAAGAAGTTGTCCAAAACCAAGATGTAGTCACTAAATCAATACCGGTTTTGATTATCTGACAATTCAGTCATATCAGGCAAAAGAATTTGTTCTAATATTGTTAGCATGATCACCATTACATTATCATTTTAACTCTTTGTAACTCCAGTGTTGACATTTCTACTACAACTGAGCCTATATGGGATACTACTGTCTGTCCTCCAGTACCAACCAATCCAACACATTTCAAATCGATGAGCTAGTTCAGTGGCTAATTGTTAGCAAGCTCGTGTGTGTTTGCATCAAAGGGTGTGTTCCATTGGGTTTCCGCCATGTTAAATGAGATATTACAGTAGCTCATCATTGACACAGATTTAGAGGCATGTATATTTGTTGTGCAATTTCATAAAACACCAGTCAAATTGATTTAAATCATTTTATTGGATTTGAGGAAATTATATCATATACCGGACAAGGCATATTGGAAATTCTACTGTAATACTAAGATGTATACATGATTTGGTTCAAGGCTCTTGGGAAAGGTGACTTCAGGTTGCTTATCTAGCCTTGGCCAGACCCACCATATTCTGAGCTCTGTTGAAGATGGAGTAGTACTGTCTGATGAAGACGTCACCCAGGATCCACAGGCTGTCTCCTCCGTTGCCAAAGCCAGTACGGCAACCATAGTACTGAGACTGTGTGAGAGATTTAGGAGAATAATGTCAGAAGGAGGGGAAATATGGTGAGGTGAGATAAAACAAAGTCTGGCATAGAAGCAAACGCTTACCTGACGGACGTAGGCAGAGGCTGGGATGGTGAATTCCTGTCCGTGGATGTGGAAAGTCACATCTGGCATTTGGGAAATGCTGTTGCAGTTGACCATATACTGAGGCAGAGGGAGAAAGAGAAGAACATTAAAGAAAACGGTATGAAAGAGTATTCAAATTTGGTTGGTTTTACTGTTCAAGTCAGGTTGCATTAATGCGAGGCTACATAAATCTGTTTCATTCAAAGAGCGTGTCTTTTTATTGGAACTTACGTCTCCGTTCTGGCTGGTAGCTCCCACCATTTGGTTGATGTTGCTGATGCTGCTCTGAGGTCCAACAATCAGAGAAGTGCCGGTGTCCACGATGGCCTGGCAACCACCTTGGCAAGCCACAACCTGACCATTGACAGTAACACTGAAAGGGATACACAGTACAGCGTGCATAAACACTTTTGCCAATATCTCTTGGGTTTAGATACTTTTCAGGGGACCTGCTATTTCACTTACATGTAGCACTTTGTAGTTTGGCTTACTTAAAGCTAATGTACTTCTTCCATGTGATTCTCGCCGTTTCGAGTTTGTACCTTCATGGTTAAATGCACTTATTGGCAGTCGCTTCGGAATAAACCGTAATAAAATTAAATGCAATGTAATGACCTGGGATGCTGTATCTGTGGCTTTACCTGTCCACTGTGATCTGCCAGTACAGCTCATTGGAGAGGGGAATCCAGGAGATGGCACCAGAGTAATGGTTGGGGTCAATTCCACCGAAGGTCACCACACTGCCTTGCTGAGAGTTACTGCAGAGGAAAGCGAGAATGTACTGATAAACCTCCTAGAAATCCATTGCACTACTGTCTCGGTATAAGTAAGTAGTACGATCCTGCAAAGTTATGGCTGTCCTTACGAGCTCAGGTACACAGAGAAGAGGTCCTGGTTGACCAGGCCCTCCTTCATCATGTTGTCGAAGACGGGTGTAGCGCCGGAAGCAGACAGGCGTGGGTATGCCAGGCCCAGGATACCATCAGCACGCATGTACTGCATGAAGGGAGCCTCACTCTCGCTCAAGCCAAAGATCTGGTTTGTCACAGGGAGCCCACCCACCTGACGGACAAATTGCATCTCAAATTATAATGGGATTTTCAAAGTTATAATCTGAATAGCCTACCCCCTTCATTTGCTTTGAATATGACCCTGCAAGCAGATATTTAATATTGAAAGAATCTGAAAGCCTTCATTTTTTAACTCGATAAAACAAAATAATAATCAGTGCATGGGAACTGTGAATAAATACAAATTTACCTGTTCAAGTAATACTATATGCTTTTATTTCTCACCGTCACAGTGTCATATCCAAGGATACCAGTCATGCTGCCGGTACCATAGCGGATACTCAGAGCTCCGCCGTTGTTTTTGTAAGTGCTGCTTGTGCCAGGGTTAAATTTCTTATGGTTGTCTAGGAAGGTACAGATGTGAAAAAATGAATTAAGGCTTGCAGATGTAGTGTGGATGTATAAATATATTTCTTTGCAACATAGCAGAAGTCAAAAGTTAATGGACAACCAATATGTATCTATCGTTTGTAATCTAGACATGGGAACAACTAATCGGAGACTGTTTGACAACCTCTGATCTGGCCGAAAGGGGTCACAATGCCTCAGATATAGCTAGGCAAAAGTCTAAAGCGTCCCTACCCATAACCCCAACCCTCCTATTCTTTAGAACATAAGGATCATTACGACCCTTCTTTTACCCCAAAAGTCAGTCGCTCCAGGTGGTTGGCTCTGTCCCTTTTCCTTTGTCTACCAGTCTGGTAAGGGAACGCTTTGCTCGGGGATGGAACCCTAGGAGGCCTTCCCACTGGCACCACCAGCACAAACAACCTCTACAGTCATCACCACATCTGAATCAGTAGGCCACTGCAATTATTCCAATGACTTTTTAACCCCAACCCTCCTATTCTTTAGACTAGATGCTCCCAGGTTCTGCATTACCTTACAGAGTTCTTCAGCCTTTCATTTTCTCAGGTTCTAACCCTAACCATTCCAACTCTGGATACCTAACCCAAACCATGGGGATTTTGATGCCTCTAAATCCTACTACAGGACTATTGGATGACT
Organism: Sander vitreus; assembly: GCF_031162955.1. NCBI lineage: Eukaryota > Metazoa > Chordata > Actinopteri > Perciformes > Percidae > Sander > Sander vitreus. The sequence continues at coordinate 20,869,363 of NC_135875.1, read as the reverse complement.
CTATCATTACTCATAGGATTTAACTAACATCGGGTTTTTTTCTTTCTTCAATATTTATTAGCTTAGCTTTATTAGTTAATGGTCACCTAGTTCCCTCAGGGTCCTTGGTGGTTAGCTGACATGTGCCAGCGTGTGCCTTTCATTTGATTCCGTTTTACCTTCGGTAGGTGTCAGTCACGGCACGCAGGACTTCACAAAATTCCTAATCCTCACCCTAAAATCTGAAGCTAAGAAAAAAACTGTGTAAACTGTTTATGTTCGAAATACCCCGGAATCAGAGAAATAAGATGGCAAACTGGATACCAAACCTCAGTCCAGTATACTGTATAACATCTGTCTAAAAGTGGTTTTTCATGTATAGTTGTACATACTGCAGGCTGCACTGCTGCAGTAGATGGAGGGCACCCACAGGTTAGACGAGCCACTGTCAAAGATGACCTTAAATGACTGAGGAGGAGTTCCAATGGAGATGATTCCATAGTAAGACAGCTGAAGATGACAATGAGAAAATTAGATTACCCATGAGCAAATGAGCCATTTGGCAAAGTTCGTCTTTTTATGCTTTAGCACCTGTTACTCACATCAGCATCGTTGGTCATGGCCTCGTTGCCCACGGCAAAGCGCTGGTTAAACTTGGCTGAGGGGTTGTATGGGTACTTGAGTCTGTACTTGTCCCACAGACCCTGCTCCTCCAGGTTCTCCCTGGCTGACTTGCCCTTCTCCAGAGGGACCCTAGGTGTCACCAAAGGGAGCAACTTAAATTCTGTTGTTTCAACTACATTTATAAGCCTTTTATTGATCTATAAAGAGGTTTTTCTCATATATCCTTCCTCGTAAACCTCTTAATACTCGTATATGAGCCTAACCCAGCTGCCTTAACTTAAATACAGATTTACTCTTGAGGGCAGTACATACAAAGAGGCCTGACACACGCTAATTTTAAGGCCACATCTACACTACTACTTTAAGTGGCATTTTGAGACATGCGTCCACATAAGAGTTTTAGGTCCAGCAGCTGATCAAATCTCCATCCATATTAACACGTGTGGCAACGCATATCACATGACCATTCGCATATCATAATCATCGTACACAGGCATTGCTTGACATTACTCTGCAGTTAAAAAATCATGGATGTAAACGTTGTAAATACAGAAAATACTTTGGAGAAAGAACAACAATAGCAAAAAGTAAGACCAGGGATTTATTTGCTTGGACCGACGACGAGGTGGAACTGTTACTGAAAGCTATGTAAGCCTACGTAGCCGATAAGATCGACTGACGTGCATCGTCGTTTCCAAAGGTCTCCTTTAGCGCCCGTCCAGACTACAATGCAACCTCTGAGAAAAACAGAGTCAGCAGTGTTTCCATATGTCTCTGTTCTCAGAGGCTCAGAAACGCCGAAGTAGTGTGGACAAGAGACGTAAAGAATATTCTTTTTTTTTAACTAAAACGTAGTAGTGTAGATGTAGCCTGAATGTCATATGTCTGCAGTTATTTTGTAGGAGCTAATGAAGTTCAGGTAGCAGGAACAATTTAAAATACAACAGGTACAGGAAACGTGTTTGAGTGGTGAGGTTGACTTACTGGATGAAGCACTCGGACAGTGCCACCATGGCACACACGACGACGGCCCACTTCATTGTCTTGGCTCGGCTATCAACTGTATAGGGAAAATTCATTTCGGTCACTAAAGTCGGTCACATTACAGAACCATTCAAACTGAAATACTGCAATCGTGATACACAGTAGTAGGTCTAGTATCCTGTACTCACCTGAAGACTCCAAAACCTGAGTGCCCACAGACGGGCATGCATCCTCTTTTATACAGGTGGACTGACATTTTACCATTACACAATGATAAGGCAATTCACACAAACAAGTGATAAGTTAGTAAAGATAACTAATGGACAAAGTAATCGATGACCTCAAGACAATGTCATTTACATGATTAAAGAAAGGTACACAAACTTTCCGATTAAGCTTGAGTGCAGTACAGTGTAATATTTGTGTTCATGTTGAAGGTGCCAACCGCTAAAAGAAACCGCAAAGGTTCTCTTTGCTAGGTCAAACGGTGATGCATTATAATTATGTTCATAAGTACATTTGAAACTGTTACATTTGAGTGTTTTAGCTGGGTTAATGTTTCAGTTTTGTGTATATTTTTAATTTTATGTCATGCTTTTTATACTTTAATTTTTATTTTATTTAAAACCTTTGCCTCAGCATGTATACGAAAACTTAAACATTTTGTTTTTAATGCCGTTATCTCAAGAAAACAAGCTTTGTAGTCTTGAAAATAATAATAATGTTTACTAGGTATTGATCCCCAGTGGGGAAACTACAATTTACACTGTTTGTTAGAATACACACAGATATGTTCAGGTGCTCAGGTCCCACACATGCACTAACGGAGAGATGTCAGAATGAGTGGGCTGCGCTCAGGGAACTACCAGTCCACACTCCACTTTGGTCCATACGGGGACTTGAACCAGCGATCCTCTGGTTCCCAACCCAACTCCCTACGGACTGAGGTACAGCCATCCCCCAAAAAAAAATTAAAAAGATAAAAGATTATTTCCTCTTATGTTTATCAGAGACCAAAAGTTCATAGGCCCAGATTGAGCTGACAGTGACAGACATACACTGGTTTTCCGGGTGTTAACAAAATACATAATGTAATAGTAACATTAAAGTTACCTGAATTATATTTACAATAAATATGTTTGTATATGTTACCTGTGTCCCTTAAATAAAAGAAAATACCCTAAAATACCATGTATGGTGTAAGAAAAAAAACAATTAATGAATAACTTCTAAGAATGACAGACACATTTTGAGTAAAGTACATCTCTGACTACATACAGATACAATATGAATTTAGAGACATTCCAAAGTAAAAGTCCCGTCAGCTCGATCTGGGCTATTTGAATACATCTGACATTCATGTATGGCTGCAATACAGCTGTAGCGTCGGCTGATTTGACCATGCAGACGCCAGTGACCGCTGGTTTAACCGCAGTCCATGATGGACACTGCTGATCTCTAATATAGTAATATTAGAAGTAATAAGAGGAAACAATCTTTTGTTTTCTCGTGATAACGAGTTAATTATTTAATTTTCTCAAAATAACAAAACAAGTAACTCTTAACGGCATAAAACAAAACAAAAATTGCAAGCACGGCTAGTCTTGGCTTCTGTATCTACATACTACAGTACATGCTGTATTACTACTATTAAATTTAACTTATTATTAAATCTGTATTCTATGTTTTAAATATGTTTTTTTCTATTGTGCATTTGCCACATTTTTGTGAACGTTATGTGTAGATTGTGTTATAACATACAGCAATAAAGACCAACGAAAACTGCAAAACATCGCAACACTGACACCACAGTCACATAGGTCTCAGCAAAAACTGTTTGCTGCTACGTTATCATGTGTGTACTCTTTTATCAAGGTCTTTTCCCTTTGATAGTGAGTAATATGAATTACTGCTAATAAAATATTGATAGAGCTGTTTAAACTAAACATTAAAATACAATGACACACAATACCGTTACAGTGGTGCTCATAAGTTTATGAACCCATGCTAAAGTTGACTAAAAAGAGCAACAAAAATAAACCTTTAAGGACATAATGTATCGTAAATAAATAAATGTTCTTCCTTAAAATACAGGGGGCATAAGTAAGTACACCCCTATGTTAAATTCCCATAGAGGCAGGCAGGTTTTTATTTTTAAAGGCCAGTTATTTCATGGATCCAGGATACTATGCATCCTGATAAAGTTCACTTGGCCTTTGGAATTAAAATAGCCCCCCCACATCATCACATAACCTTCACCATACCTAGAGATTGGCATGGGGTACTTTCCATAAAATCATCTCTCAATGCAAATCAAACCAGCTATTAGGCTAACTGAAATAAAACCATGCTAATCTCTAGGTATGGTGAAGGGTATGTGATGATGTGGGGGGGCTATTTTAATTCCAAAGGCCAAGGGAACTTTATCAGGATGCATAGTATCCTGGATCCATGAAATAACTGGCCTTTAAAAATAAACATCTGCCTGCCTCTATGGGAATTTAACATAGGTGTGTGCATACTTATCCCACCTGTATTTTAAGGAAGAACATTTATTTATTTACTATACATTATTCATTCACAAAGACAATTGGTGTCCTTAAAGGTTGGATTCTTTCTAATTGCTTTAATTAAGGCATTAAGATCAATTTCCAAAAGAAATTTTGTATTCCTCTTTTTAGTCACCTTTAGCATGGGTTCATAAACTTGTGAGCACCACTGTATATACTGTTCAACTGTCCTATTACAAATAAAATGTTTGAAGAAATGACACACTTCTCCACTTTAGGACCAAAGGTCACTTGTCTTTATTCATCTGTAGAGTAAAATATCCCCAGAGTCTCTTACAAAAATATGTCAGCATGTAACTGCATTTAGAGGTATGGAAAAGTGTAAGGAATAATAGTAGACAACAGTGAAAACTTTCCTAAAGTAATTAACATTTTTTACAATTTATGGTCAACAGGCTTTATAGATTCAATAAGAACTGGGGTGTAAAAATGACATCCATTATTTTGTTTGCAGATGTGTGCATTAGATGGGTTAATTGTTTAGAAATTCCTGCACACAAGACATTTATTTTGAGAACTCATGCTCTAATGAGGGCCAGAAGGGAAACTTAGTTTGATGGATTGATTCAATAAATGCCTTATGTGCAAGTGTAGTGTAATTGAAAATTGTATCACTCATTTTCAAAGCGTCCAGGTTATTTTGCTTTGGAAGACTAGAAGATTTAACTAATCTCATAAATGGAGCTTGAAGAACAGTTTCAGTCCATAAATAGTGACAATGTAACTGGAAGCCCTTCACTTGTTTTGTTGTATTGAGGAATATCTTAATGGTACTCCAGAAATTTAGTATTGTACTTCCATAAAGTTTTGGGACTTTCAGAATGGTCAAAACCAAGGCAGCCGAGTCCAAGATATCCTGACTTGTAGTCCCGATATGCGTTAAGCTGCAAAACATGGGATTTTACAATTACCATGATTGTAAAATCCTGCACTAACGGAAATGGAGACTTCCACTTGACTCACTCTAGCTGTAAAAAAAAAGAAGGAAGGAAGAAGCTCGGTCACATAGCCGGTTCGTAATTTGGTCAACATGAGTCTCTTGCCGTTCCTTGAATGTGTCTGATGATTTCAGCATCGTCCCTTACCGACAGAAGTCCCAGAATCTTGTTGTTTCGAGCCAATCGCATCATAGAAAAGCAATCAACACAGGACGCAGGACAATGACCTGCTCCATTCATATGGACTCAATTGGACATTATACATACTTTGTACCAAGGAGCTGGCAGGGTAAAGTCATTTAATGTCCGGTCCAACTGATTCAGACATTTGCGTTCTCACATACAGCTCTTCTGGGTAACGTCTAGATCATGTCAGGGTTGCAGTGCATGTGTAAAAGGGATCTCTGACTGGTAAATGACCACATATTTTAAACTCCACAACCCTACAGGCTTTGTTTTAAAAACCAATGGTCTACAAGCTCAAGCCAATATACCCCTGATGACGTCGTGGGGGGTTTCTCATTTTCTCAGACTTGACCAAAGTCTTCCAGAACCACAGATACCACATTTATACAACAAATATGATACAACTTCTACATTATAAGTATAACTAAGTTTGGTTCCAGTGTAAACACATGGTCAGTCTTGCTCTGTCCAAGCTTTCCTCTTCACAGGGACTCCGTCATCCTTCCGTCTTACCACCCCTTCTTCACTCCTGGGTCTGGTGTTAGTGAATGCTAAATACTCTCCTCCATTGCCACATGGAGCAACTTCACCATTGGCCTGGAAGACTCTCTGAGCTGCATCAGCTGAATGTGAGCTCCCAGAATGCCAAGCTCTTCTCCTAGGGAACCTGGCATATCCAGGAGAACCTGCAGGATTCATAGCACAAAGTCCAGATGCAAGCTTGGCTGCTTCCGAAGCATAGTTGTTGCTAGATCCCTGAGGCTGGAATGGTACTGATTCAGGCTCTGAGTAGGTGCTACGTGTACGGCGAAAGCTACAGACCGATGCAGCGGAGGAGTGAAGTGTGCAGGGAGCGAAAGAGAACGAGGATGGAAGGGAGATTCGTGGCTTGGGGTAAAGAAAACCTGTCTTCCTCAGTCTCACTTCTCCTGTTTCTCCTTCCAGTTCCTTTGGCTTTGCTGGCTCTCGGAATCGTTCTGCACCTTTGTCCCCGTTACTCTGCTTTTTCCTTCTCCTCGCCTGAGCCTGTTCTAGTTTAATTTCCAGGTCGTGAACGTCCTCAGTTATCTGATTGACCTGGTCGAAACGAGACAGCAGTGCACTGACGCAGGGCAGCAGACGGTCCAGGTAGGACTGGACGTCCAAACCAGGCTCGGACACTGACAAGTCCTCAGACCTCGTAGAGAGAGCCGAGGACAGAGGACAGGGGGATGAAAATGAGGAGGACTGGGAAGGAGAGCGGGAGGAGGGGAGGGTGGAAGACAGGGTGGAAAGACGGGACTCCTGTGAGGACCTGGAAGGAGGGATGTCCATACCTTCGAACTTCACCCTGTGCCTGAACTAGAAAGGACAGGAAATGTCTAGAATCAGCAACATGAATTGACAGTGGAGGTTTTGCACCACAACCAATGCACTACCTACCTCTTTAGGTTTGGTGAGTCCCATCCACAGCTTCAGTCTCTTGATGAAGAACTCCACCATCTCATAGTCCTGAGGTTCAATGGTTGGACAGTACAGCTCAGTCTGCTCCGCCCTAAAGGACACAACAACAGATAGGAATGAAACCTACTTAATGCAATATTTACCAGGGTTTATCCAATTTAAGACTTTTCAAGACCTTGTTAATACCACCTAGGACAAAATGAAATGCCAACTTCAAGGCCATAGAACAGAAAATCAGTATGGATTTTAAGCCAGACAAAAAAATTGTTTACCAAATAATGTTACCTGAATAAAATAAAACATTTTATAATAATAATAATAATAATAATAATAAAATAGAATAATAATATATAATTATACATATAAAATATTGACTTTACTGTGTTTATTTAATCCTATGAAAGGACAAGACAAAATGTAACACCTTTGTAAATGGCATTTAATACTTTTAAGGCCTTATATTATGGGATATTACATTTAAGAGTTTTTTTAATACTTTTAAGACCCCGTGGTACCCTTAAATAGCTGTGTTCATTTTGTGAACATACAGATTGTGTACCTGTATGTACGGATGAGAACAGCTCCACAGAGTCGGGCCAAGAGCCAGACACCTCCACCCATCAGTAGCAGCCCATAGAGAGGGCCCAGGACTGTGTGGAGCCTGCACAGTCTTTGGAGAGCCATCCGGCCACGCAGGATGGACAGCACCGAGACGCCGGTCTGTCGTACTGACAGGAAACCTTCCACAGAATGGGAGAAGAGCTGAAAGAAAGACATAAGTATATCATATCAACGCATTCTCATGATATACTACGAAATTAGGCGACTGCCGGCCAGGCATGTGATGACCTGCTACGTCCTGCTACGCCCTGCTACACTTGTACACTTGCTTGCCACTGTCGCACTAAATGCTTGCTCTTGGGGGAATCACTGGAATTGTTGGGTCTTTGTAAATTCTAGAGTGTGGTCTAGACCTACTCTATCTGTAAAGTGTCTTGAGATAACTCTTGTTATGATTTGATACTATATATAAAATGTAATTGAATTGAATTACAGTTTTAGCGGTCTTTCCAGTTAAATTTTGAGCAAATGTTACTGGGAGCCAGCTACAGAGCCACATAAAGTGCCAGTCGTTTCAGAGGCTGTTGCTAGTTGAGTTTAACTGACAAAAGGTGAATTTGAGCCGGCTACATGGCACCGCGTGGTGTTGGTTCATTCAGGGGCCGTGGCAGTTGAGTTTAGCCAACAAAACGTGAGCGTCATGCCGCGACGACAAGTTTAGGCACCAAAATGAGTAGTTACGATTAGACAAGAGATCGTGGTTTGGATTAAAACACTCACGGGACACAAACACATGTTTCCTGGCTGAAAGTCTTGTGTTTTCCCCGGGACATGACCTCCTCCTTACGTGAATCACATCGTCCTTATACAGCAGCTGTCATTGTGGTGCATACAGCATTAAATACATGGAATACATAAGAATTACAGTGCTTTACTTTAGCTATATGTATGAATGGTTCATGAGAATAGCCTGATAAAATATATATATTCTTCATGAAAATTGGACTCAGCTGAACTCTTCTCTCCGTACCGTGTTTCCGAGGTGAACGCAGAGCAGCAGCAGCAAAGTCAGTAGGACCGTCAGAGCCCACAGCTGCTTCCAGGCTCTCTGCAGCACTCTGCCCAACACCACCCACCTCCGCACAAACCGCAAGGTTCCCAGCAGCTGGAACACACAGCAAGGGAAATTCAATAGAGTGGGGAAAGCTATGAACCAGTATAGAGTTGTAAAATGTTTAAGCCGAGCCCTCCTTTACCTTTAGAACAAGCAGAGTGAGCAGGACAGCGGCACACTGAGAACTCCTCTTTGCCAGCAGGGCAGCACTGTGGAAGTCGATGAAGCTGTCCGGCTGGGATCGAAGCTAAATGGCACATACAGGCTACTGTCATGTCATCAAAGCAAAACATAGAAGAGTACATTTTTCATTAACAAATACAGGGTTAGGATACGGGTTTTATGTACATGTAGGGGGATTAGGTTGATGTTGCATGGCAGCTGGATTCTCTCGATATCGCAAGCTCAAAGAGAAACGCAGGATCACAAAAAAAAATCCAACTTGACAGGCTTCAAGTAATGTGTTTGTGTCTGAACCAGGGGTTGATGCATAGACTGTATAAATGAGGCCAAAACATCTCGGTCGCCCCCTGGTGGCTGGCTGCAGTATAGGTCGTAAACCCCGCCCCCTCTATGTTAGCGGATTGGAAATGGGCAGCGCTAAACAGTCAAAGTACACATCAAATAAATTTTTCCCAAAAATGGTTTCTGTCATTTTAGGTAGTTCTGATATTCAAATGTTCATTTTTCTGATAAGTTTAGTTTTTATTAGTTATTTGATGCAATAAAAAGGGGGTGAAACGTCGTGATTGACAACTATAAATAACTCGCGATTAGAGTTGGGTACCGAAACCCGGTTCCACTATGGAACCAGTTCCTACGCAACCAGTAGGAATCGGACCGGATTAGAACTCAAATTTCGGTTCCTCATTTCGGTTCCACTTAATGTGTCGACTGAAATATTTTCCCTATGTCGCTCCGAAACGGACGTAAACATATCACACTTTCTCTGTAGTCGACCGTTAGCTAGCTACCGTAAATGTAGGCTACTTTTAAAATGCCATATTTTCCCTCTGGGCTCACCAAAATGGTCGTAAAGGCATATTAACCATTCACTGCATGTGATCGCTAGTAAACATATTACATCTTTGATGTCATTTTTCAGTTTTTCAAGAATCGGTTTAGGAATCGTAATTGTTTTAAAAGTACCAGTTCGGCATTTCGTAAAAATCCAAACGATACCCAACCCTACTCGCGACTGGTCGGGCGGGTGTATGGGCGGGACTTCGATAACGTGGCTCCACCGCCCAATCACAATTGGCTCCAAAATTACAAGATGGCGGCGCCTATATCTGGGATATTTTGGCTTCAGTTTTGCACAGTGGGAGGAAGTGAAGACGCGTCGTCCATCTTTATTTACAGTCTATGGTCTGAACTACCAGCCTACCGAACCAATCAGCATCCTGTGAGGAACAACTGGCAGCTTCGGCCGTGGTTTAGGTGTGTGTGACGGCCGCGACTGTTCGTTTAAAACAACAATGGCGGATGCCTGCACTTTTACAAACATTTTCCAATGATGGCTTCAAATACTGTTCTGTGTAACAAACCATCTGGTGTGTCAAGTTAGGATTAAGTAGCATTTTTCCCTCATATCTGCTAAATTTACCTATAAAGACTCGGGGACAAGCGAAGAACTGACACTGACTTCTCAGATGTAGGTTATCAAATTACCAGTAAATCTGAAGAGAGATTTGGTCAAATTTGGATTTATTAGGCTAACATATAACTAGGGCTTATTCAGTTTATACTGATGGTGGATCGTAAATGTTTTCTGTTTGTGTTTCTCACCTTGGAAACACAGGACGTGGCTTGGGACAGGAAGCTGAGCTGCAGGATTGCCGTTGCCAGGGACAACAAGGCCAAGAGAAGCTGGAACCAGTGTCTGCATTGACGCAGGTACTGGGCACGCTCAGTAGCAACGGACCAGAGTTCTCCCAACAAGATGAGGAGAGCAGAGATGAGAAGGAGAACCTGCAGTAGAAAGCCAGTGGATTTTATCACTGGAATTATTTTTTGAATCCTTTGCTTAAGAAATTGTTTTGCTCCTAAATTCTATTATTTATGCATTTGAAAGGATGGCAGTGTTTGTTACCGTAAGTGGCACCTGCAGGTCCGGTCCAGAGAAGGATGAAGGGATGAGGATTGGATGGATGAAGAGAAAGGGGACGACTCTCTGTGTCTGAGACCACTCTAGTTGTATGGACACACACACGAATAAACCAGACTCTCGGTGGTAGTGTGTGAAGTCCATAGAAAGAGTTTTAAACCTGGGAAAAAGGAATAAAAAAAAAACACACAATTTGAAAGCATCAAATCAAAGTAATATAAAGTATACTTAGCACTGTATATACATCAATATTCTACTACTTTTAAATTGGATTTTTTATTAAACATTTTTGCTTCCTACGGAGTGTCAACTGGATACAGCAATATGTCAAATTCAATATATATCCCATGTATCTCTTAAAGTTTAGATATCATTGTTAGGACAGAGGACTGAGATGATGCAAAGAAATCAGTTTAATGAAGAAAAAAAATCACATCACAAGATTCAGTACCCCATGCAAATATGCAAAGTAGTTTGGTATTCTACGTGAGAAATTGATCATGTAGATCAGTGGTTCTCAAATGGGGGTACGTGTACCCCTAGGGGTACTTTGGAGGACTGCAGGGGGTACGTGAGATATTTAACACATTGTTTAATAGTTACAAGGCTGTTGTCCAGAACATAGTTCCTCTTTATGTAGACTTTTTTTCCTACCAAAAACGTGACATTTGGATCGCCTTCTTTGGACCTATTCTTGCCTTCCTTCTACTTTTTACAAGTTTCTTTCGAAGTTATGTCACTGTTTTTGAAGTTTTTGATACTATTTTCGACCTATTCTTGCCTTACTTCCTTCCTTCTTTCTACCATCTTTTTTCCAAGGTTTTGTCGTTTTTTTTTCGTTTTTTTTACAGTTTTTGTTTCCTTTTCCCATCAGCATTTAAATGTTTTCCAGGTACAAGGCTGTTGTTTAGTAAATCTATCGCTGACAGCGCTGTATTGTTCCTCTTCATATAGACTTTTCTTTCTACCAAAAATGATTCACGCTGGTCAGGGGGTACTTGGCTTAAAGAAACAATTCAAAAGGGGTACATTATTGAAAAAAGTTTGAGGACCACTGATGTAGATTATGTGTTATGTTAATGGACCATTTGTTCCTAAAATAAGTTGCACTGCTTTGTTTTTTAGACATTTTTAATGGGATGGCACGCCTCATTATTTTCAAAAGAGTACTTCAATCTTGCCTTGTTCTCAGAGGATTCAACAACTTAAGAATGAAGGCATTAATAAATACCCACTCAGCATGTCTTGGAGATGCAGTAACCTCGCCGTAACTAATCCACTTACTGTTTCTCGCTCCAGTCTGCCATGTGCAAGTCGGCGAGGAGCTGCTGTGTTGTCACACTGCTGTTTCCCAGAGAGACACGTGCAAGAGGACGGAGGGTATGTGTGTACTGCAGCCGTGGCAGTCCAACCAGGCGCAGTGCGGGGTTTTGGTGTAGGTGTAGCACCAAGGTGTTATTGATCCACTGCTCTGCATCCGACCAGCTGGATGAAGAGATGGGCGACATACATTGTATTGTGTGTGTGTGTGTATATGCAAGTAAAAATGCAGATATATACAGATGAACGATGCGCATCATCGGGACAGTCGATTTTCAAGCTTTTTACTTTCTGATAATTAGATTACATATACTTTTTGAAAAAGAAATTTTAAAAAGTCATCTAGGTCATTAGTCAAATGGCAGAATTAAAGCTGTACTAAGTACATGCGCAGACATTATTGTCGTGAAAGGACACCATGTGGTCTTTGTTCGTGTTATTATCTGGATATGAATATTTTTCTAATGACACCACATTGAAAATAAATTGGCTGCATGATGAACCTGATGCCACCATGCGCATAAAAAACTAAATGAAATACAAGGTAACTTGAGACGCGTCAGATTTTCCGATGATTATCTATACTGGGATGGATAGTACTGCTTGGGAACCAAAATGTTAAAAACAGTTCCCATTCCACATGCTTCTTGATCTACCATGATCTAAACCACCAAGCAGAACGCACTTTTTTAATATCAGCACAAAATCATTCTTAGTGACACCAAAGACCGTGTTGCTTTATACAGTATACATACTTTTATACAGTAGTATAGTATACAATGTAGTTCTAGATTAGCAGCTAAGGATCATGGCTATTACATTATATGTGTTAGTATAACATGTAGGATTTGACAATGTCTGACTCTCACTGATAATATCAAAAACACTATGGTTGATAGCAATTCGCATTCCATCACTCACTCCCATCCTTCTGACAATAAGACTATAAGAATATCATTTGTGGTATACTAGGAATATTGCTCTTGTATGCTAAAGGGGTTTTATTTTTTAGGATTACGTTTTTTAGGGTTGATGAAAATGGTGTAGCATTTAAAAAAAGATAGAAAGGGTGAACAAGAAACAAGTTTTTAATGCCTAAAAATGTTGTGAATACAGTACCAGGATGTGCACAACTACCTGTGTCATAGATGTTGGACAGCTAAGTAGCCCCGTAGCCCCCCCCCCCAATCCGGGTACCCCCCTAGAGTGCTGCCAATCTGAAAACTTTGATTTCCATAGTGCCACTTGGCTGCCTGTTCTGCCAATCTTCCCAGCCCTTGGCACATGACCAATTCATGGTTCCATGACGACTATCCAAAATTCTGATACCATGGAACCAGCACTGGAATTTTTTTTTTAAAGTGGCAGACTGAGCTTATAGAAAATGTGTATTGTATTCGTCTACAATTCGTTCAAAATGAAAACAAGTGAAATTAACAATGAATGGGATGTGTTATTTAGCAGAATTGCATTGTGTTGTTCTATCCTATCCAATATTTCCTATATTTCTAAGCTATCTTTTGCTATGCTGTATTCTGATAAAATGCCCCCCTCCAGGCCCCCCCTGACTGATTATTGGTACCCCCCTGTGCCACCCCACTTAAAAAATCTTGGAATCGCCCCTGCAGCTAAGTCGTGTGCACACCTGACCTGACTCCTATGCACCAGGTTTCCTCCCCAGATCATTCAGTGTGCGGCTGCATTTGTTATGGTGTAGTGTTTTGACAGCAGGAAGCTGAGTGTTCTCCTTACTGTCTGAGTGAGGTGAGGTTCGGGACCCCCGAGGGTGCTGTGTGAAGATGCCGTCTGACAGCTGAATGCAGCAGTCTGCCCTGCCTCTGCTCCACGCTGTCCTGGTAGTTCACCATCAGCACCACCAGCAGCAATAACAGCTGGCACACACAGTGCTACAGGAAAGACGCAGAAGATCATTAACAAAAAGATGCATCATGACACATAGGGATGCAACGATACAGATACATCAACCCATGATTCGATTCACCACCATTAGTTCACGGTACGATTTTCTCACGTTTTTTTTTTAACAGAATGAGGTGCAGACAAGTGAATGCATGATGTTCCTATATATCTGATTCATATAAACCAGGGGTGTCAAACTCAATTTCACTAAGGGCCACACTGGAAAATGAGAATGACATCAAGCGCCAGACGTGTAAGGTTTATTGACATGCTATTTATCGAAAACGCAAATATCTTTGACTGTATTGTCGCATGTCCTATATAGCCTTCTCGCTTACAGTTTTGTCCACATAAAGCCCTTAAAAAGTCAGCAAAAACGTTCCTTAGCCATTATAGAGTTTAGCAAATCAAGCAAAACAATGATTACATTTTTACAAGTAGGCCACCATACAGCCTGAATATGAAAACTCTCTGGTTCTGTGGGAATTTCTGAGTCTCAAAGATGGCAAATCAGCCAAATTCTGCTTTGAGTGTCGCATAATATCAGTTTGAAAAACAGTTTTTGGTTTGGTGCACAACTAGGGGGGCCAAAATCTATTGAGAACCTAAACAGAGATGCAGGCCGGTTCAAAATTTGCCAAGGGCCGGATTTGGCCCACGGGCCTTGAGTTTGACACGTGATATAAACAGATCCTGTTATCAAAAGAGCTGAATTTGTATTTTATCTTAAATAACAGCAATTGAAAAGTAGTATTTTTTTCACATCAAAATAACTAAATACATAAATAAATAGAGAAAAATTTCTTCAAATAAATAAAGTGAGAAGACCTAGTGATGTCTGAAGTCAAAAGTATGGTGGTAACACATATACATAATATGTTTATTTGGTTTACAGTTTGTCGTCTATTAGGTTATTATTTTAGTGACTTGTCTTAAGTTGTGTATAGGGATTTTTTTTGTTTTAAAAATAATAAAAATAGTAATCATAAAAAAAAAATTAAAAAAGTAGATTACGCCCTAGAACCTTTTGAAATTCCATTGCGATTCATTTTTTTTATCCCAACCGGTTGTAATCTTTACACATTTATGTTGATTTTTAACCGATTCACGATGCATCGTTACATCCCTAATGACACAAATTGCCACACAATTTAGTTTGGTTTAATTCTCACTCTCATTAGTGAGCGTAGAGCTTGGACTTTCCGGGCCTCCTCTTTAGCTTGCAGCAGCCCGTAGCCGCACGGTGGCCGCACCTTCCCGCCATGCTCTCCGAACGCCCTCACCACCGTGGTCTCCTGAGCCAGCTGTTCCTCCACCTCTGGATCCACGGGCCTCCACAGGGCTGTGGAGATCAAGGCCTGCACACACACCTGAGCAAAGGAAGATGAAGATGCAAATTAGGGCTGCACAATTGATCGCAATTTAATCGAAATCGCAATATGAACTAGTGCAATATCCAAATCGCAAAAATATATAGGCAAAATATGTGTCAAACCACTCTCAATTAAATTGTGTGGTGCTGCTGAGACGTCCCAGCCTACAAATCATATCCAACAGACTAAAGAAAACTTCTTTGTTTGGTACAGAATCACATTATAATCATTTTCATTTATATTTTATTTTGATATTTTGTAATGTAAATGAGAATAATGATACAAAAGTGGTCATCCCCTCCAATATCGCGCATCATATCGCAATCGCAACATCGGTGAAAATAATCACAATTAGATATTAATCTCATATCGTGCAGCCTTAATGCAAATGAGAGGAATTATCCGCCAAAGATCGGAGAGTTAATTAGATGTCTGAAATCACCTTGAGAGGCTCCAGCAGCAGAGCAGAGGCGAGGAAGGCAGAGAGAGCCGATACCAGCCACATGAGGACTACCGTTCTGGACAGGAAGCTGCCGTAGAGTCCGGCCACGGCCAGACATGCTCCTAGCAGCACCGCCACCAGGGGGTATATCACACACAGCGCCAAGGGAGGGAGCAGCCAGCTTGGTTGACCCCGAGCAACGCCTGGGAAGTAGGAATTAAGCAACAGATATCTCAAACACTATTCACGAGACTGTCCGTCCCCGAAAAACACTCCCATAGGTGGTTTGTTCAAGCAGCAATTACGACTCATATTAACGTTTATAGTAGCGACGCCCTCTAGTGGCATCCCGTAATTATTACAGGAGCAAAGCTGGAAGTAAGGTGACGAAGTATATCCATCCATCCATCCATCTTCGCCCGCTTATCCGGGATCGGGACGCGGGGTCAGCAGCTCCAGCAGGGGACCCCAAACTTCCCTTTCCCGAGCCACATTAACCAGCTCCGACTGGGGGATCCCGAGGCGTTCCCAGGCCAGGTTAGAGATATAATCTCTCCACCTAGTCCTGGGTCTTCCCCGAGGCCTCCTCCCAGGTGGACATGCCTGGAACACCTCCCTAGGGAGGCGCCCAGGGGGCATCCTTACCAGATGCCCGAACCACCTCAACTGGCTCCTTTCGATGCAAAGGAGCTGCGGCTCTACTCCGAGCTCCTCACGGATGACTGAGCTTCTCACCCTATCTCTAAGGGAGACGCCAGCTACCATCCTGAGGAAACCCATTTCGGCCGCTTGTACCCTGGATCTCGTTCTTTCGGTTATGACCCAGACTTCAAGACCATAGGTGAGGGTGGGAGGGAGTTTTGGTGCCTAAACATCACCAAACTGCGAGTGTTTTACAATGTTAACGTGTCTAAAACCGCGACCGTTACGTTCTGTCGTTTAGATCAGGCCCCCAGGAAGTGCGCTGGACTTTGAAGCAAATTGAACAAAGTGTCCAAACAGTGGAATTGCAACTCCTGGGCCGTCACATGATGCCCTCTGGCCCAAAAAGACTTTTTCTCATAGACTAACATGGGGAAAAAGACATTTGAGTGTCAGAACCCCCGCAAAATGACTCGTTTCACTATCAGAATTTAATTAATTCGGTCCGATAACATTTGGATAGTCTAGTAGAGCCGCACAATGAAATCATTGGCTCCATCATTTTTGGCTCCATGAAGGCTTCATGCGCCACTGAGCAACTGTCATATGGATGAACGGGGCTCCACCTCAAACACTGTATCCAGTTCTTATAATGCATCCATGGTTTAAAGGTGCAGTAGGTAAGACTTATAAAACTAACTTTCTGTCATATTTTCTGAAACTGACCCTATGTTCCAGTAGAACTACATGAAGCAGGTCATTAAAAAAAACTAATCCAGCTCCTCTGGCACCACCTACAGCCTGTAGTGCGATTTGCAAAAATCCACAGCTCCCTGTTCAGATGCACCAATCAGGGCCGGGGGGCGGGGGGGGGGGGGGGGGTTTCTAACTGCATGTCAACCACTGCTCATGCACACACATTCATTCTCCCTTGTTGTGGGAGGGGCTTAGGAGACTGTTTGGGCTTTAAGCAGAAAGGAGGGAGGGACTGAGAAGTTGTTGATGTTCAAATTTTTTGGCTAAGTCCTGGATCTTCACAATCCTACCTACGGCACTTTTTAAATAGAAGAATTGGAAGATTCTCCTGTGGGTTATATTTTCTGCCACCGTATTAGAGGGTAGGAATAAACAACCTATGTCTTTGTATAGTTTGGAGTACTTGTTGCTATACACACCAGACGTGGATAAAAAGATACTGATTGGGTGTTAACTATTCCTATACCTATTATGCAGCTGCCAGGGAAAACATGGAAGGATTGTGTATAATTCAGCCAAGAGGGCTGTGGGTCTAGTACCTATGCGTGTGGTGGAGGAGGAGCGTGTGGAGTCAGGAGAAGGGCTCGGCAGGAAGGTGCTAGCCACGGAGTCTACAGAGAGCACAGAGGGACATTTGTAGAGTCCTGCCACATACAGGGACAGACAGGACTGTGGGGCCGGCTTGTAGATCTCTGCCCCACACAGGGACTTCTCCTCACTCCGCTCCGACCAGCTGCTGCAGGAGGTGCTCTGGCTAAAAAAGGACAGTAACATAGATCATTATGAGCAAAACAGAAGTGCATGACATGGCATTTTCATGATTCACAGATCCTTACGTGGTTGAGAATGAGGAGGTGGTTCTAGGGGAATCCCGGCCGCTGTCTGAGTTGCTAGAGTTAGTTATTTCTGCTGTGTCGTCTGCTGCTGCTGCTGCTGCAATACTCATCAGCAGATCCTCCTCTGGCATCAAGCACAAAAATACACAACCAGACTAGTTCATACGCTGTATCTAGCCACATATTTTTAAGGAACTGTCCTATTCTTAAAATGTTTTAGTTTCAATCAATGTGGTACTTTTGCAGTGATGAGGTGGAATTTCCTAAGCCTGGCTGCACTGCTTGAGTTGATGCTTCCTAACATTGAACAGCTTTCAACCTTCAGAGAACAAGTTGAAAACATGTTTTTCCCTTTAAAGTAACAGAACTCACTTTAACATAGGAACATAGAAACTGATGGCTGGGGGACAAGAGACTTTCTACATGTACATTATTGATATATTATGATCGTCTGAGGTTATTTCAGCCAAGGGCGGAGCCAGACATTGAACATTCAGGGCTTAGCCCAAACCTAGGGGGGTCCGGTGGGAAGCTAGATGCACTAGTTTTCAAACCAACTGAGATAATAGAATATAATTGAATGGGAATAGCATAGTAGTAGTCATAGTAGTAGCATAGAACTTCCCTCCGTGACACTGTGACAATGTTGGGGCTGACCTAGTCTCGCATTGCCAGACCTTCCTCCACAGCGCTGCAGAGGAGGGTCTGGCTAGTCCACACAGCATTCTGGGATGGGAGAAAAACGTGCTCTGGTTTATTGGCATTTCTTTAAACCAATCACAATCGTCTTGGGCGATGCTAAGCGCCGGACGGAGAATAGCAGAATAGCCTCTGTAAGGAACTTATTTTGGTGGAACGTTCAAAGTTTGTTTTAGTCGTGCAACAGAAAACTCAGATTGGACAGATAGTCTAGCTAGCTGTCTGGATTTACCCTGCAGAGATCTGAGGAGCAGTTAACCATAGTCCTCACAAAGCGAGCAGAGTTTAAAATGCCAACACAAACAAAGCCGAAGGTGATGAACATCCGGCCAAAATGGAACAATCACGGAAGTGGAACGTCGTGAATATAGACTAGGGCGGACCTATAGATGGCGATACTAGAACTTTTGCTATAGTAATCTGTCAGAGAGGCTGAGGGGAAATGACACAAAGTTAAAGGTATTTTAAAAACCTTAAAATATTCAGGGATTTTGAGAAAAACAAACGCTAACCCCCGCCCCCCCCTTCCCGCTCTGCCCCTGATTTCAACAGTTTCTCACCAGACATAGTCAGAAGTGTTGTCAGATTGTGGTTACGAGCTCGCTCTAAGGTAACGTTCGTGGTGGAGACCTTTTGGTCCAGTGAAGCAGGGGATCGGTGAGAACTGGAAGTTTCTTTTGAAAGTGGATATGTGTAAAGGGGAGAGGGAAGAGCAGTAGGTGAGGCCAGGCGGAGCTGCATCAGGGCCTTTTTTCTCCTTAGCTGGCGCACAGGGCCCAGAGCAGGCGAAGCCTTGCAGAGGCTGAGGGCTGGGCTCGTCTTTGTGAGGCATGGGCCTACTGGCAGATTGAGGAGGCTGTCGCAGGACGGCCATGTCGCTATTCCTTCCTCTTGACATGCACCATCTGTCCGGGGCACCAAGCCAGACGCAGCCCAAAAGTCCAGAATACTAGAGTCCAAGCCCTTGCTCTCCAGTAACTACAGAAACAGGAAGAACACTTCATGAAGCAGGAGGAGAATAGCAGTGTTGTGACCAAGTCATCTTTGCTCAAGTCCCAAGTAAGTCTCAAGTCATTTGGTCAAGTCAAGTCACAGGTTATGTCAAGTCAAATTGAGTCCTTAGTTAAGGCAAGTTAAAACTAGTCCCTTTTTCTACACCCAAGATAAAGCACTCTTAAAATGTTTGATTGGTGACATTTTTTAAACTAAAAGTGATTAGTCGTGGCACAGATGCAGCCATTGTGGTGGTCTGGTCCAACTAATGAGGCTTCATTAGGGGTCTTGGATGTTAAGAGTTGCCATAGCGATGAGTTTGACTGACAAGCCAGTCATCCAATCAAAACAGCTAACATTCAAACGTACGAATACACGCAAGTCATCCGAGTCATCATGCCTCAAGTCAAGGCGAGTCTCTAGTCATTTCTTTTTTGTCAAGTCACAAGTCCACAGATCTGAAGAATAGCAATTCTTTTTCTGTGTGTGTGTGTGTGTGTGTGTGTGTATGTGTGTGCTCACCGATGAAGGACTGTCCTGGACTAGGCCGGAGGAGTCTGGCAGAGACAGGAAAGAAGGGCCAGAGAGCTCCGATTGGCTGAGGTAAACGTCCATCTCCACAGAGTGACAAACAGGAGAAGGAGGAACTGACGTGTCCACGGTTACCTGGGTTACACCCACCCACCCACACACACACACACACACACACAAACACACACATTATGTATGTATGTTGTAACACTTGCACAAACAAATTAAGAAAGCAAGTCTAACACATCGTAATGACCTCTAATCACCAGCACACTGAAGGCACGCTTAAGAGCGGACAGGAACAAACCTCATCCATCCTGAGTCAAACTAAAGGTTAGGGTTGAAAACAGGGTTATGATAGTAAACTAAAATGAAAATAAGCAGTGAAAAAAAACATTTTGTAAACTTTTTTTGTAATAAAAAACCCCCTGAAACCTTCAAGAAAGACAAAAACTAAACTGAACTGTATAGCCAGGTTAAACTTTCCGTCAACTCTCGTCACATTGAACCACAGAAATTGACTTGACATGAGATGGCGCTGTGCCGTCATTGCTTCACATCGGACACTAAAGTTAAACATCGTGGCCAGTCTCAAAAAATATATATATATATATTTTGTATATGTAGGTACATACTTCAGAGACATTATACCTGGTCCTAACAAAACAAACTAAAACTAAATCTATTAATTGGGATGGTAGGAGCTCGGTCTGAGGGAGTTGGGTTGGGAACAGGAGGGTCACTGGTTTAAGCCCCTGTACGGACCAAAATTCAGAGCGTGGATTGGTAGCTGGAGAGGTGCCAGTTCACCTCCTGGGCACTACCAAGGCGACCTTGAGCAAGGCACCGAACCCCCTACTGCTCGGGGCGCTCCCCTCACTCTGACATCTCTCCATTAGTGTTAGGCCTGCTGCTCCTAGGTAGCTTCTCTGTCTCTCCTCTCTCCCTCCCCTCTGTCTGTCCCTAATTACAGGAGTGGAGTCTGGTGTGCGGGAGTCAGGGTTCCAGCTGCATCTCATTTACCTCAATCAACCTCTGCTTCATATAGCTGGTCAACCCTCCACTCTGCGTCAGATCATAGTCAACACGACTACAGTTAGTCTCGCTCATGACCGAACTTGCCATCTGTTTGCTATTTGTGTTTTTGCCTGTCCTGATCCGTTCTCTTGTGCTTCAGATACTATTGGAACCTGACTCCTGCCACCACCGGACCAGACAACCACCACTGGACCTCACCACTAGCCGACCGCTGGATAACTCTGACGGAACCACTCCTGCTCGGAACCCCCCTTTCCTCCCGGACCTGTTCGCCTCTCTGGAAACCTCGACTTGCTTTCCCATTTCGGGAAACCTGGACTTTGACTTAAGTACCTTGAATGAACCTGTTAACTCTTACTCTGGCTCTGCGTTTATGTCTACATTTGGGTTCTGCTCTTGTTTCAACAATTAGTGTGTATAGCATGTATAGGTCCTGAGCATGTGTGTAATTCAGGCCTGTGTTTAATGTGTGTGCAACTGTACTAACAGAGTGAAAATTGTGAATTTCCCCTCGCGGGATAAATAAAGGCATTCTTCTAAAAACTAAACCTTTCTAAAAAAAACTTAAACTAACAAATGCACTCTGAAAACTAATCAAAACTAAACTGATATGAAATATACTAAACTATTATAACTAAACTAGTATAACCTTGGTTGGAGACGGGGTTTCTTTCAGCAGTTAAATGTATCATGGTAATAAAGTAGCTGTTTTAAGTTACCTGACTGTGAGCTCTCCTAAACAGGAAACAGAGGAAACACTGGAGAGGAAACACCAGTACCGCAACAGTCATCCCCACGGCAACTGCCTCCCAGTTAACCAGCAGCTGGGCTGACACCGGTCCACTTGTGGCAAAGGGGACACAAATCAGTTCCATCCTGTCAGAATCTACTGACAGACTTAGGTTTATATCTGGAACAATGTAATGCCATGCAATGACACAAAGAATTACATAATGTACCTTTTGAATAAGCCAAAAATACTAATAACACATTACATTGTATTTATTTCTGACAATGTTATATTACCTTAAATTATAATATTACACAACTATAAAAGAGTAATAAGAACTGTATCTTAAAGGTGCTGTAGGTAGGATTGTGAAGATCCAGGACTAAAAAGAAAAACTTCTTATTGACAACTTCTCAGTCCCTCTCCCCTTTCCGCTAAACCCACGCAGTTAGACACCCCCCTCTGGCCCTGATTGGTGCATCTGATCTGTAGTGCGATTTTTGCAAATCGCACTACAGGCTGTAGGTGGTGCCAGAGGAGCCGGACGTTTTTTTTTTTATTACCTGCTTCATGTAGTTCTACTGGAACATAGGGTCAGTTTCAGCAAATATGACAGAAAGTTAGTTTTATAAGTCTTACCTACTGCACCTTTAATTGAAATGTTATCAAATGGAAATAAAGCTTTCGATAGTTACTCTACATTATCTGACATTTGTTATATTATTAATTCTCTTGCAAGAAATGTTTATGGGTTTATATTGAAGGCCTATAAGCTAGAGCTGGGCATTATGAAGGAAATCAAATAGCACGATATTTTTGACCAAATACATTGATATCGGTATTGTTGGGCTATTATAAGGTTGACTGTTAGTGCTTTCACAAAATATTTACACAATGAGATTTTGGACAAATAATCATCAGTACCGTGGATATAATAACTAAGTGGGTAAAGGCAAATAATGGGCGGCTAGAACAGTCTGGTCATTTCAGAAAATGTACTATACTGTATGCTACTGTAATGCAGCCTTTAAAATCAGGATAAGACAACACTTGTGTCATATTACGATATCCAAAATTGAAGACAATATCTAGCCTCATAGATCGATAACGATATAATATCGATATATTGCCAAGCCCTACTATAAGCCACCCTACCTGTGGCCCTCGATGCCAACAGCCCCGTACCACAGAGCCCCCAGTGCCAGGTAGAGGTGCACCATGAGAGCACTGCACGTCACCCTCTGACCCCTGGTAAAGCGGCTGTGGGCCGGACGTTCCCATAGTGACAGCCACAGGTGGTCCTCAACCATCCCAAACATCAGCTGGGAGGTGAAGACTCGTCCAAACTGAGAAAGCTCCTCGGGACCTGGGGGAAACAACACAGCCACCGGACTTTGTTATCAACACAAGTGGATACGTGACGTACACATTACTCAGTTGAAAGTAAGTGTACACGCTTACATGAGGCTAGAACTTCCTTCTCCACAGAGCCGTTCTTCGGATTCTCAACAGAGAGCCAGTCCTCCAGCAGGAAGAAGAACATGTTGTCTGTCTGAGGGTCCCAAACCACCACATGCTCAACATACCAGGACGGGTCCAGACCTACATTTACATAAATGAGATTCACATGTAGTCATCCAGACTACTTATAGTCTCAAGTAAGAAGGTGAGTTTGATCTCTCTTTTTTTTTTATTCAAAATATCTGATTTTTTCAACTATTCTTTATTTAATTTTCAGAAAAAATGACATACATCATACAGGCAGTGGTGAACGAAGCATAGGAGAAACCACATGTCAATTCCTCCCAAATCCCCCACCCACCTGCAACCCAACCCAGATCAGGTCCAAACCAGACAGGGGACAGACAACACAGACCCATACACACAGACAGACAGACAGACAGACAGACAGACAGACACACACCAGCAAGGGTGCACAACATCCAAAAGACAAAATATCTGATTTTTCAACAAATTATTTGGTGTTCTACAAGTTTTTTTTAAGGTTTTTTTTTTTAAATGAACCAAAGATTTTTGGAGTTTGAAACGTAACTCCCAAAATATCCTAAATTACTTGATTTAATATGATTTAGATCCCATATTAGATTATATGTTTAAAACAAGAATTGAAAAGAATATGTTTGCACTTTCCTCTCTCCCTCTCACCCCCAACCGGTCGCGTCAGATGGCCGCCCACCAAGAGTCAGGGTCTGCCTGAGGTTTTTGCCTGTTAAATGTTTTTCCTCGCCCATGTTGCACCAAAATGTTGCGGTTTGGGGCAATTGTTGCGTCTTTGTAAATTATAGAGTGCGGTCTAGACCTACTCTACCGGTAAAGTGTCCTTAGATAACTTCAGTTATGATTTGACACCATCTATAAAATTGAATGAAACTGAACCTGTGTTATCATGCCAGATGCGAATTTTCCAAACTTCTCCCAGGTTGTCATCTGTCTCCAGGTGAAACTGGTCCAGGCTGCCGCGCTGAAAAGCTCCCCCCCTCTGCAGATGGCGAGAGCCGCTCTTGTTTACACCGTACAGACTGATGCCAACGTGTGCCGTGGTACCTGATGGGCGCATTAATCATTTCCATTACATATAGTTAGGGGTAGGGTTGCACAATATATCGTGTTTTGTTATCGTCATCGCCATATCAACTGGCTGCGACACATCGCGAAAAAACACTTGGAGATTTTTTGTGTTAGTTTAAAGAAAATATCAGTAGAAAACTGCACTTTGAAATGGAACTCATTCTTTTCTTAGTGGTTTATATTCAATTCTACGGAAGAGGATTAGGGCCACACATGAAAAAATGTATTTGAGTTCTGAGATTAAAATCAGAATTTTGACTTTAAACTCAGAACTCAAATACAATTTCCACGTGGCACTAATCTTCTTCCGTACCATTCCATGTTCAATTTGTTCAATAAAAGAATGTTAGAAAGTATTTCCTTTCATTTGTTTGAAATGTAACAAGCCATTTGTTATATTTAGCAGAATACTGAAAGTAGCAGAACTGAGTACACTTTAATATCTGTTTAGATTGTGTCTGTTTGCATATCGCATATACTCCTCATATCGTGCAGCCCCAGTTAGAGGTTTCATTATTTCAAACATGAAACTGCTTTTGCTACTTGTTTTCCTTTCTACATCGTGTTGACTTGTCCCTGGCTGACCTGCTCCTCTCCTCCGGCCAGTCTTGACCAGCACTCTGTAGTGGTACAGCCCCGCTCGGCCACACAGAGGGACCTGGCTCAGTCTCAGGCTGTCCAAGAGGTCCAGTTTATGGGCGATGAGCCCCGCCAGAAGATGAATCAGAACCAGGACAGCACACACAATCCCCACCAGCACGTTACGCACGGGGCCGCCTGGCTGCACAGATAAGACACAGATGGAGGGA
Source organism: Sander vitreus (assembly GCF_031162955.1). Lineage (NCBI taxonomy): Eukaryota > Metazoa > Chordata > Actinopteri > Perciformes > Percidae > Sander > Sander vitreus. The sequence continues at coordinate 20,844,179 of NC_135875.1, read as the reverse complement.
GAGGGGGAAGAGCCTGCTTTCTAATCCTGACTTTGCATTTGGGGAATGTATTTTTTCAAAATACATGCACTCAATAATAGCTTTGTGTTCTCACATACCGGTGGCAGCAGAACAACGGCCCCAGGGTGGACGAACACACTGGCCCCGAACATGGTGAGGTGCTGGGTGAGACAGTGTGCTGCGTGGAGGGTGCTGCCCTCCAGTGGCTGTAGACCCTCACTGCTCCAACGCCTCTCCTTCACACTGTAGTACTGGCACAGAGAGCTGAACACACACACCGACACATGGACGGGAGAGCCGTCTGCCAGAGACCAGGTCAGGTTGACAGAGAGAGGCTTGTCAGTCCTGTCCAAACTGTTGGGGATGATAATTCAGGGTAACACTTTATATGTCCTTGTAACTTGCTGCTGTAAAACAGTAAAGTCTGTCTATCTATCTCTCTCTCTCTCTCTCTCTCTCTTTCTATCCATTTCTCTATCTCTATCTATCAGCTATCTATAATAACCACCATTAATAAATTATACATTGATCGTTACTTTAACTTTAGTAAAATGCTTTTTCACTGTTAACAAAATACATTTATTTATAATGTGTATTCATTAATATTATAATTGATGTTATTTTATCATTAGGTTAGTGTACTATAAAATAATGAGTTCATAAATTTAGATAGATAGTTAATACTTCAATGGTTAATAATTGTTTTGTAAACCATCAATAAACAGTATTTGGATGGCTATTATAAAGTTGCAACTGAGGCTTATAATAATCAGTAAATGATTACTAAGTGGTTTATAAAGCATCAAGTAACATTCTTCTGGCCCATTTAACTCTTTTTTGGTGATCTATAAAAGAGATGATTTTAATTATCGTGCACCGATTATAGCTATCTAAATAATTTTCTTAGATGCTTTACATTAAGTATTTATGAACCATTAACAAGATATTAAAATCATCAATTGCAACTTTATAATAGCATCCAAATGATGTGTATTAACATTTTACAAAAGATTTCTTACAGGTTTACAAATCATTTGGTCATCATTAATAAATGCTTAACATAATATATACAATGTTATGACGTGTGTAACAATAAACTGTTAGAATAACTTCAATTATAGCATTACTAATAATTAGTAAACATTATTAAAATTGAGTTGTTTGTAAACAGTAAAATAACTATGAATTAACTATCAATGTACCATTTATTAGGGATGGTTATTAGAAAGTGTTATGAAATTCAGTCATGTAAAACACTTTAGTAACACTTTACTTGAAGGTATCTACATAAGAGTGACATGACAGTGTCATGAACACATGACACTGTCATGACATATGAACCCTAAAGGCCCTGACACACCAACCCGATAATCGGCCGTCGGACAGTTTGGCGAGGTCGGTGACTCGAGTCTGTTCGGTGTGTTCCGTGCCGTCGTCCGTCGGAGCGGCCGTCGTCCTTCATTTTGACCGATTTGATTTGTTGAATCGGAAGGCAGGCAGTCGGACTCCATGACCAATCTGATTGGTGGAGTGCTAACCCGGAAATGACGAGCGGGATGAGTGTGACTAAACTACTCAAAATCTGACGAAAATCTTTTAAACTGACCTTTGTCGATCTGAAATGAAGACAGATTCAGCAACTGCATGGTCTATTTCTCGCTTAAAATGTTTTCAGAAACACGTTTCGGTGAACTATCTTCGTAAATGCCTGGATGTAAAATCCGGGAGCAACCAGACCCACGTGACGCATTCGTCCAATCAGCTGTCGGTTTTCATTTTTTGGGCGACAATACAGATTAGCGCTGCCTGCTGTTATGGAGACGTATTACGTCTTGCGCACGAGCAGAACGTACGCTCAAGTCGGCGTCGCTTCGGTGTGTTCCGAGGCACTTTTTTTACCAACTCTGGGAGGCAGTCAGTCTAACTGCCTTTTCTGCCGAAGGTCGGCCGTCGGGTTAGTGTGTCAGAGCCTTAACCCTAATTCTAACTTGTCATGACAAAAACCGAATGACACTTACTAAAAGAAGCGTTATGTCATAAACGTTTAGGACTTGTTTATAATGTTCATGACACGTTCATGACAGTGTCATGTCACGCTTATGTAGCTACCTTCAAGTGAAGTGTAACCAACACTTCTTTGTTCAGGTAAATGAGCAACCGGACAGAGAACTGAGTTACAGAAAAGAGCAGTGACTCACAGTGGAGACAGAAGTATGGTTTCCTCTGTGGAGGTGGTCGGAGCAGAGAGAGTGAGAGCCCACTCTCTCACCAGGGAATCCTGGGATGCATTAGTCCCTGGCACTGTAGAGCGCACTTCTATCTTAACATGTCCCAGACTCACTGGAGTAGCTCCTAGATATGCATAATGCAGTTTGAAAACAGCCTTTGTAATTTAAAATTCATGCAAAAACTCACAGATATACAGTAGGGATAATAAATTATTATGTAGGCGCTGCATGATCGACCAGTTCACTCTCGTTCAGATGACTTTAGACATCCTGAAATGTGCTGGATGCACCACACCTTCTCAAAATTGAATGTATGTATTAAAAACAAAGGAAGCTAGTCTGTTTTTATTCCTAATGAATAGACATTTACAGCCATGATGTGTCTGACGGTGTGTCTGAAATGTGAAAATGTCTGACTTTTGTTGCCCTCCAGTGATAGTAGGGTCTGCTGGGTGCCAACCAAAACAAGTTCCTGCGAATGTATGTGTGGTGTAGCCAGACCCATCTCCACAGCACTATGGAAATAGGTCTGGCAATGCAAGATTAAGCAGCTATAGAGCAATATATTTTTTCTCAGAAGTTGGTAGAGCACAAGAACAGAGCTAAAAGAAAATAGATCAGAGTTATTTGAAAGATAATAATATAATGACATAGACATTCTTCACACAGAAAATAGATAAATTGTGGCTTTGTACCCATTAGAAGTAGGTCCTTAAGTTAATAGGCATTAAGGCCAATTGGTCATTAGCATTATCAAAGTGCAAAAGTTTAAAAATCAGGAAAAAAAAAACAGGCTAGGTCCAGAGGGAGAAATGAATCTACTGTACCTGGGTCCAGGCTGAAGTTGAAGGAGAGAAATAAACCTGCGTTTTCATCCAGTCCATCCACGGCTTTGACTGTGAGGTTCAACCTTCCTTCAGTGGAGAGCGTCACAGTCAGACATGTCCCATTCCCAGCTTCACCTACCCTCCCATCGTCCTGTCCCACAGGAAACTTGTTGGGCAGGGTGACCCGTATGGCCTGCTCCAGGTCCAGATCCTGGATGGGGATGGGTTGGCCCTGAGGTGTGCTGAGCTCCATGGCAACCAGAGCGGTGGAAATTGGAGGGTCGGCTCCAGTCAGCAATGGGTTGGATCCCAACTCTGCATCCATACCAAACAGTACCTGCACCACGTCAGACTTCTGACTCTTCAGGTGAGCGGTAAGGGAGCTGGGGATATGAAACGGACATGGGCGAGAACTCTTCGATCTGTCAGCTGATGATGACTCGGACGGGATGATCTGGTTTTGGTTGGACTGGGGACTGCAGGGGAGGTCAGTGGGGTTTCCATGGAAACCCACTGTGTTGATATAATCGGTGGATAGCGAAAGGGGCGCCTCGCCGTGAACACGGGAACGCATCAGAGAGCGCATCAGGGCCCCGGCGTGACCCAGCGCTGACTGGGCGGTCGTGGAAGCTGAGTGCAGAGTGCGTGTGTGGGCTGGGTGAGATCTGGAAGCACTGACAGACTCAGAGGCAGCTGCCAGGATGCTACCTAGAAACAAAGAGAACACAGAATATTCACCCATTCGGTAAAGTTCACCATTAGCACATGACTGTTTGAATGCAGGAGATGGTGGTTGACCAGCACCTATGATGGTAAGGATGTTCTTCCCTGTTTCCACAGCTGACAAAACACCAAGACTCATCTGGTCCTCCATGACATGGATCATCTTGCCCACAGCCTCCAGAACTTTCTCCTGGCACTTTTCACATACCAATTCTCTAGGAACAGACTTGGGAAAACAAAGATAATAATGACATTTTTTGCAGAATTAAAGCTGCAGTAGGTAAGCCTTATAAAACTAACTTTCTGTCATATTTGCTGAAACTGACCCTATGTTTCAGTAGAACTATATGAAGCAGGTCATTACAGAAAAATCTGGCTCCTCTGGCTCCACCTACAGCCTGTAGCGCGATTTGCAAAAATCCACAGCTCCCTGTCCAATCAGGGCCAGGGGGGGTGTCTAACTGTGTGTCAATCACTGATCATGCACACGCATTCCTTGTGGGGGGAGGGGCTTAGGAGATCGTTTTGGGCTTTAGCGGCAAGGGGGGAGGGACTGAGAAGTTGTCGATGTTCAATTTTTTTGGCTAAGTCCTGGATCTTCACAATCATGAAGGAGCATTTTCAAAAGTATGATGTGGGGTTCTTGCCTTTTTGTACTTTACGGAGTCTTTTCATGCTACTTTCTACTCCTACTCCCACTACATTTCAGAGATAAATATTGTACTTTTTACTCCACTACATTCACCTGACAACTTTAGTTACTTTACAAATTGAGATTTTTGCACACATGAAGTTTATAAAAAATGTTTTATTATAACTTAAACTACCCCACAATATACAGGCCTACAAGTCCAGCTGAGATGATTAGCCATTTTCCAGATTCTAAAATGTAAGGATTTTTCTGCATTAAGTAAATTTTCCTGATGATACATTACATACTTTCACTTAAGTAACATTTTCAATGCAGGACTTCCACCACTGCCGATATGAGAATGTTCTCAATGGATTCAAAATCTTTGAGATGTTTGAGATTCTGCAGCCGTCTCATTATGAAGCATTTCCAATATTAGTTATCATTTGATAAATGTTTCGGGCTGAGAATGATGAGGAAACAAACTAGGCGATTGCTTACAGTTGACAGTGACAACGCTGAGCTGATCTGATCAACATGCAACAAGGAGGACACGGGGAGAGAGGCCAGGGCTTGGGTCACATTTTCACGGATCTCCCTTCTGTCCATGAGCTCCATGGCAGTCCGTACAGGCTCCATCTGTGGACAGGTGGGTGAAACTCATTAGTCCATATTCCGAGCAGACCTGTCAAGATTCTCATTTACTCATTGGGTTATAGTTAATCAGAATCCGTATAAAGTGTCATTTTATGCACTGGCAGATGAGATATGATGCTGACACATTACCTGATTGAGCTGGCTGATGAGGGCAATGGAATAAGGGATGATCTGTTGAGGGTTGCCATGTTGGACTAAAGCCCACAGCTCTGTCTGGCTCTTGATTCTGAGCCACTGACAGGCAACTCCGTCTCTTGCAGGATTTTTAACTGTCAACATTCTAGGAAAGGAGCAATCAGAAAGAGTGAAAGTTCACGAAAAAATGACAAAGACAATTGGCATGACGTGGAATAGGGCTGTGTATTGGTACTGTAGCAACCCATAACCAAGCAGTATTGAAACTTGTCCAGTCAAACAATACCTTAATTTGTTCGTTTTTGTACCCAGATCTACCAAGAAATTACTATTTACATGGTTCAGTTTGCAGCCAATCACTGCAAGCGTTCTTTGATTTAATGCGAGATGTGATTGGCCAACTACTGCAGCAGCTACAACCCATACAGTCTGTGGTGTGATAAACTTGAGCCCAAATAGTAATACATTGTACAGTTTTGTTCAGTTATGTAATAAATACTTTACTTTTTGCCTTTATTTGACAGGATAGCTGAAGACAAGAAAGGGGAGAGAAGGGGAATGACAAAGCCACGGGTTGGACTCTAACCCGCGGCACTGTACTTAGTACTTAGTACTTATATACTTAGTATATGGGGTGCACGCTCAACCAGGTGAGCTACCAGGGCCCCCCAATACTTTAATAATTTTAACACTTGTAAAATTCATTTGAACGGTAGGGAGTGGTGGTAGCATTTTGCGTAACTGAAAGCCTCCATTCACATGGTGGGTATCGAATGAAGTATTAAAAAAGGTATCAAAGGAAGTACGTGATACCAGTATCGGTATCATCACTTTAAGGGTACTGGTATTTGTACTGAAAAAGGTATCGTACATTGTCTAACTAACATGGAATAACCTAAATGATTTGTCCAACATTTGACTGAAAAATAAAGTGCTTTGACAGGTGTTGCACATAACACCCAGAACAAGACTAACAAACATAATTCTGATGTTTTTTTTGCTCCAGCTGCATCAAATCTTGGTAGCTTACCTGTTCAGAGCAATGGCCTTTGCCCCCAGATGGTCTTCTACCAGCAATGTGATTGTGATAACTGACATGCTTTTTTCTTGCCCAGGACTTCCTATTGGAACCAGGCTGCCAAATGTTGAACGGGTACCCCTAGGGAGAGAAATGAAGACAAAAGATAAACAGCTTAAGTTTGACAGTAAGTAAATCCAAATCTTACTTTTTAAAACGCAGTTTATAATATTCACCCTTCCTTGTCTACTAATTGCTATAGGTTGAGGCCTGTATCCACCTGTACAGAGTGAGCAGAGGGCACACTGTGCCAATGGGCTGGCATGGTGCTACCTGGAAGGTATAGATCAGCTGAGTGGTCCTGCTTTCATCATCTTGCCACCCTGCAAAAAGAGGACAGATGTTAGCGGAACAGAATCAGATTGTTGAAGAAGCATTTACTCTTTTGACTTGCAGGATGACTGCTGCTTTTTCTCCATTGAAAGTGACAAAGATATTAGATTCAGTAACACGTCTACTAAGACCACAATGTTACCTGAGCAGTTGTAGGTGACCACTGTCTCCAGCAGATGTATATCTGACTCTGGACTGAGATCACACAGGCCTCCGTGCGGCGGATTGTTGGGTAGTATCGTCAGGCTGGCGCTGCCCCACTGCCCTCTGCCAGGCTGGGATACATTGAGAGTGAAGGTATAACTCTGCCCTGGCTGCAAGACACCTGAACGCACCACCAAGTTAGAAGAATGTCTTCCTGTAGAGGTGGAGACCGCGTTAAGGCTCAGGGTAATGCCGGTCTGGTCCTCAGCACTCCATTTGTACTGTGAGAAGACATGTACATGAATCATAATAATACTGCATCTGCAACTTATTGTCTGTGTTTCTTGGCTGCAAATAAAAAAAAAAAAACATTGTACTGTTCATTTATCTAACCAATTAAGCATTGCTAAGATTAAATATAGATAAAACTGTCCAATCACAAATGTATTCTCTGAGCAGATAAACACAAAAATTAAAAAGAGACTGTCCTCCCCAGGAAAAAGGCTTCCATAGGTAATTTGTTCAAGCAGCAATTACATCCTATATTTACGTTGATAGTGACAGCGCCCACTAGTGGTCATAGTAATTATAACGGGAGCAAAGCAGGAAGTAAGGTGACAAAGTGAAGAGCGCCCCAAGGCAGGTTGGGGTGGTGGATGGGTCAAACAAACACAGGACTTTCAGCCAGGAGACCGTTTTTTCTTTTTTAAACTTTACAAACGTCACGTTCAGTGTCACATGCGTAACCGGAAGTGAAGTCTCAACGTCTGATTTTAACCCAAATCAAAAAAATTTTCTAAACTTAACTAAGTAGTTTTTGTGCCTAAACCTTGAACGCAACATTGACGTTCAAAACCACGACTGAGGTTCTCTGGCTAAGATATGAGGTTGGACACGCTCCTAGGGTAGGAATATACGACCCATATTGTCTTATTGTTTGGACGGTTTGTTGACTCTTCTCCGGGAACCATCACCTTATCGTGGTGGAGAGGTTTGTGTGTCCCTATGAACCTGAGGGCTGTGTTGTCTGGAGCTTTGTGCTCCTGGTAGGGTCTCCCAAGGCAAAGTGGTCTCAGGTGAGGGGCCAGACAAAGAATGGTTCAAAAATCCTATGAAAAATCGAGGAAGGGATGAAGTGACCCTGCCCGGAGGAAGCCCGGGGCCCCCGTCTGGAGCCAGGCCCAGATGGAGGGCTCGTCAGCGAGCGTCTGGTGGCCGGGTTTGCCACGGAGCCCGGTCGGGCACAGCCCGAAAAAGCTACGTGGCGGACATCCCTCCATCCCATGGGCCCACCACCTGTGGGAGGAACCGCTGGGGTCGGGTGCGCTGCCACATGGGTGGCAGTGAAGGTCAGGGGCCTCGACGGACCAGACCCGGGCAGCAGAGGCTGGCTCTGGGGACGTGGAATGTCACCTCTCTGTGGGGGAAGGAGCCGGAACTTGTGCGGGAGGTGGAGCGCTACCGGCTAGATCTGGTGGGGCTTACCTCTACGCACAGTCTTGGTTCTGGAACCATACTCCTGGATAGGGGTTGGACTCTTTTCTTCTCCGGAGTTGCCCAGGGTGTGAGGCGCCGGGCGGGTGTGGGGATACTCACAAGCCCCGGCTGGCGCCGCTACGTTGGAGTTTAACCCGGTGGGACGAGAGGGTCGCCTCCCTACGCCTGCGGGTTGTGGGGGGAAAAACTCTGACTGTTGTTTGTGCATATGCACCAAACAAGAGTTCAGAGTATTCGGCCTTCTTGGAGACCTTGAGTGGAGTCCTGCATGGGGCTCCAGTCGGGGGACTCCATAGTTCTGCTGGGGGGACTTCAACGCGCACGTGGGTAATGATGGAGACACATGGAGAGGCGTGATTGGGAGGAATGGCCTCCCTGATCTAAACCAGAGTGGTTGTTTGTTGTTGGACTTCTGTGCTAGTCATGGATTGTCTATAACGAACACCATGTTCGAACATAGGGATGCTCATAAGTGTACTTGGTACCAGAGCACCCTAGGCCAAAGGTCAATGATCGATTTTATAATCGTTTCATCTGATCTGAGGCCATATGTTTTGGACACTCGGGTGAAGAGAGGGGCGGAGCTGTCAACCGATCACCATCTGGTGGTGAGTTGGGTCAGGGGGGGTGGGGGAAGACTCTGGACAGACCTGGTAAGCCCAAGCGGGTAGTGCGGGTAAATTGGGAACGTCTGGAGGAGGCCCCTGTCCGACAGACTTTCAACTCACACCTCCGGGCGGAGCTTTTCGTGCATCCCTGTGGAGGCTGGGGGGCATTGAACCTGAGTGGACAATGTTCAAAGTTTCCATTGCTGAAGCTGCGGTGAGGAGCTGTGGTCTTAGGGTCTTAGGTGCCTCAAGGGGCGGTAACCCACGAACACCGTGGTGGACACCGGTGGTCAGGGAAGCCGTCCGACTGAAGAAGGAGTCTTTCCGGGATATGTTATCCCAGACGACTCCGGAGGCAGTTGCAAGGTACCGAAGGGCCCGAAGAGCTGCAGCCTCTGCCGTGAAAGAGGCAAAGCAGCGTGTGTGGGAGAAGTTCGGAGAAGACATGGAGAAGGACTTTCGGTCGGCACCAAGGTACTTCTGGAAAACCGTTCGCCACCTCAGGAGGGAGCGGGGAACCATCAAGCTGTGTACAGTAAGGATGGGGACGCTGTTGACCTCAACTGAGGAGGTAATAGGGCGGTGGAGGGAGCACTTTGAGGAACTCCTAAATCCGACTAATACGCCCTCTATGGTAGAGGCAGAGCTGGAGGATGAGGGGGGATTGGCATCAATTTCCCTGGTGGAGGTTGCTGAGGTAGTTAAACAACTCCACAGTGGCAAAGCCCCAGGAATTGATGAGATCCGTCCAGAAATGCTTAAAGCTCTGGGTGTGGAGGGGTTGTCTTGGTTGACACGCCTCTTCAACATTGCGTGGAAGTCTGGGACGGTGCCTAAGGAGTGGCAGACCGGGGTGGTGGTTCCCCTTTTTTAAAAAGGGGGACCAGAGGGTGTGTGCCAATTACAGGGGTATCACACTTCTCAGCCTCCCGGTAAAGTCTACTCCAAGGTGCTGGAAAGGAGGGTTCGGTCGATAGTCGAATCTCAGGTTGAAGAGGAACAATGCGGATTCCGTCCTGGTCGTGGAACAACGGACCAGATCTTTACTCTCGCAAGGATCCTGGAGGGAGCCTGGGAGTATGCCCAACCAGTCTACATGTGTTTTGTGGATCTGGAGAAGGCGTATGACCGGGTGCCCCGGGAGATACTGTGGGAGGTGCTGCGGGAGTACAGGGTGAGGGGTCCCTTCTCAGGGCCATCCAATCTCTGTACGACCAAAGCGAGAGCTGTGTCCGGGTTCTCGGCAGTAAGTCGGACTCGTTTCAGGTGAGAGTTGGCCTCCGCCAGGGCTGCGCTTTGTCACCAATCCTGTTTGTAGTATTTATGGACAGGATATCGAGCGTAGTCGGGGTGGAGAGGGTTGCAGTTCGGTGGGCTGGGGATCTCATCGCTGCTTTTTGCAGATGATGTGGTCCTGATGGCATCATCGGCCTGTGACCTTCAGCACTCACTGGATCGGTTCGCAGCCGAGTGTGAAGCGGCTGGGATGAGGATCAGCACCTCTAAATCGGAGGCCATGGTTCTCAGCAGGAAACCGATGGAGTGCCTTCTCCAGGTAGGGGAATGAGTCCTTACCCCAAGTGAAGGAGTTCAAGTACCTTGGGGTCTTGTTCGCGAGTGAGGGGACAATGGAGCGGGAGATTGGTCGGAGAATCGGCACAGCAGGTGCGGTATTACATTCAATTTATCGCACCGTTGTGACGAAAAGAGAGCTGAGCCAGAAGGCAAAGCTCTCAATCTACCGGTCAGTTTTTGTTCCTACCCTCATCTATGGTCATGAAGGCTGGGTCATGACCGAAAGAACAAGATCCAGGGTACAAGCGGCCGAAATGGGTTTCCTCAGGAGGGTAGCTGGCGTCTCCCTTAGAGATAGAGTGAGAAGCTCAGTTATCCGTGAGGAGCTCGGAGTAGAGCCGCTGCTCCTTTGCGTCGAAAGGAGCCAGTTGAGGTGGTTCAGGCATCTGGTAAGGATGCCCCCTGGGCGCCTCCCTAGGGAGGTGTTCCAGGCACGTCCAGCTGGGAGGAGGCCTCGGGGGAGACCCAGGACTAGGTGGAGGGATTATATCTATAACCTGGCCTGGGAACGCCTCGGGATCCCCCAGTCGGAGCTGGTTAATGTGGCCCGGGAAAGGGAAGTTTGGGGTCCCCTGCTGGAGCTGCTACCCCCGCGACCCGACCCCGGATAAGCGGATGAAGATGGATGGATGGATGGATGGATGGTTTGTTGACTTAAAAGGTAATGAACAGCCGAGACTGCAGCAGGGGGAGAACGGTGTGTTGTTTTTTTCTTTCCATCTGCACTACAATTGCATTGTAATGTGTCATGCTTTAAAAAAAAAAAAAAGAAGCTTTTCCCTTATGCTGACTACTATTGTACACAATATTTCACAAAAATGTATTAAAATTTAATTTACTGAAAAAAATGACTTTACATGTAAGCTTGATGTTAGTATTGGAATCGTTACCTGAGCCTGGTCGTCACACTGTCCACATTGTCCTGAGAGGATGATGGGGGCGGTGTAACTAACGTGGTGTGCGGAGGACAACACAGAGCAGGACACACACTCCACAATCACAGGAAGCACAGGAGCTTCACACAAAGTCACCTACAGATAAGAGACAGAGGTGTGTGTGATAAGTGTCTTATTTGAATAAATTAGTTGGTGTGCCTATGGTAAGTTCCGCCATGATTGCCCATGTCTCCAAAACTTTGCGAGATATATTCAACATAGCTTTTCTCAACTGCAGCAGATGCAAGAAAAAAACTGTAAAATATATTTTAAAGTGATAAAGCATGCTTTTGTGTGAGAATGTAGGGTGATTTTGGTTATACTCACTGTCTGGTTGACAGAGGCAGGTCTCCTCCCTGCCTTGTGTACAGTGAGGGTGAAAACGTAGACTGTGTCTGGGTGCAGCTGGGTGCTCAGTACAGTCATTATACTGCTGTTACTCCCAATGGCCTGCTTTGCAAAATGAGTTTCCGTTGAGTTCTGAAAATACAAACACCCAAGTGTTAGTATCAAATACATCTATCAAAGAATTTAACTTATCTTATACTTCTTTATCCAGCTCATAATAATAGCAATTAATATAATTTCCATTACACAAAGGTTGCTTTAACATCAAGAGGCCTTTACCACTGGCATGAAGGTCCAATGGTACTGCAGTGTATCTTCCACTCCTGGATCTACATCAGGGTCTTCAGACTCAGATCCATCCAGGACGAGGTCACTGAGGCTGGGCCACAGTCTGTGGGATCCTCCCTTGATGACAGCTACCAACATTGAGTGGACCACTGTAACGCTGGTTTTTTGTTGGGCAAGTAGAGGAGTTCCCTGGAGGGAAACGCTGAATACCAGGCAATACTGTCCCAAATCGAGAGTGTGCTTCGGGAGTAAGAGAAAAGGCAAAGTTGCATCTACCTGACTTCTAAGAATGACTTTGTTACCAGAGAATTCTGAATTGGTACAATCAGAGTCTTTGAGTATCTCCCATAGGTACGTGGCTTTGTAAGCAGAGCAGGTAATGTCCGTGCTTGCTTCAAAGAAACTCGGTCTAGACCTGAAGATAGTAGACTGGCTCTGGACAAGAGAAGCTTGAGGGCTGGAACACTGGGGCTCCTCCACCTCCAGGTCGAGCAGTGTGGACACATGGCTTACACTGTTTTGAACTTTGACCATAACACTGTATTTCCCAGGAATATAATAAGTATGATTGACTGTGCTTAAGTCTGTCACCAATGCTTCAGTGGAGTCTCCAAAGTCCCAGAGGTATTTGGGATTGCTCCCTTCATTAACTTTGGCAGAAAACCTGACAGCATGTCCAACAAATATTCTTTCTGAATGACAGACAAGCTTTACCTTTTTCAGAGGCCACTGAACTGTGGTAGTATCATTTACCATCTTGGAGCAGATTCCATTGGTGGCGAGCACGCTAAACGTCAATAAACCATTTTCTGGTGGAGTAAAAATCACTTCTTGTCCTTTGAGCCAGGTGGGCTCAGACCCTACCAAGTGAAATATCCAGGTGTAGTTGACTAGAAGTCCACTTTTAACTTCTGCCTTGAACTGGATTCTTTTCTGAGCCTCTAGAGCATCAGAACAACAGTTCACAAGGCGCAAACCTTGAATATGCTCAGCAACCAGAATGCTGGAAGACACCTCAGCACTACTGACCTGGTTCCAACCTTTCACTGTAACTAGATGTGTCCCTGCTGGAAGGCTTGATGTGGTGAACCGTCCTTTAAGAATGCCCTGACTATGAATCCAGTCTTTGTTTCTAAATGTTATGGCAAAGCTTACATTGCTTCCTTGGGAAATTGTTGGAATAAATGTAACTGGTTCCTCGGTGCAAAAGGAAGACTTGGAAATGTTCAGCATTAGACCTTTGATTGCATCCTCAACTGTGACACTGTGTGAAACCATCTGCCAATTTATCCCATTGGAGACATTTAAAGACACCCGATAGATGCCTGCCAATGGAAAAGTGTAGATAAAGGTCTGATTTGTAGAATTAAAAAGCATAACACCTCTAACTTCCCAGTTCCAATGCAGATCACTTCCCTTCCGAATAAGCCCATGGAGTTGAACTGCAGTACGTGTGGTGATATAAAAGGGATGCGTTTTTCCTTCAATTTCAAAGTCCATCTCTTGGACCTCCTCCTGAACATTAAACTCTTTGGTGATATTGCTGTGGCTAAGGACATTCTGAGCTGAAACTCTAACAAGACAATGACCAACACTTGTAAAAGTGTGGAGAAGAAAGGGTGTGTGTGTCTGCAAGGGTGTAAAATCAGATTTCACATACCACAGGTACTGTAGGTCTGACCCGGTAACCACGGATACAGAGATATTCACTAATTTCCCTAATGCCACAATGTTTGATTGTGTTGTAATGTGTGCACCTGCTACACGCTGTACTGACACTAAAGAAACAATGCTGGTGGCCTCACCCAACTTGTTGGAAGCTCTTAGCTCAACTGAAACCCCACCAGGAGTTTCAACTAACATATGAAAAAGCTCTCCATCACCAGTAATTTGTCGGTTTATTCCACTATGTAAAGCAAGCCAGTGATAACTGACATTGGAGCCCTTGGTGATTGAAGCAATAAACAGCAGTTCCTCTTGGGTTGGTATGTATTTCACGTTGGTCAGACTCTGACATTCAATCTGAAGACCCTCTATACTTTCGAAGGCCTCAATCAAAATAGCTGCTTCCTTTCTACTTACCAAGTTCTGTGCAATAACCCTCACTTGATACACTCCTGGTTTCAGGAAAGCAAATCTAAACTGATAAGTCCCCTGTTTGGTTGAGTTTAAACCGTCTACAGTCCAGTAGTAGCTGGTGCTACTGATAGCACTGCTAATTGCTGAGATAAGAGTTTCTTCTCCTACTACAGCATAAGGCTGGTTGGTGTGAAGTGAAAGGTCTGAAATAGGAAGTAAAACATTGACTTTAAGGTACACAGAATCACGGCTAACAGCATTAAATGCTGTGGCGGTGACTGTGAACTGACCCGTCGAGGTAAAGACGTGTGACACATTTCGCTTCTGCTCCACTGGGGATCCATCTCCAAAGTCCCACAGCACTAACACATTGCTACCAGTGCAACTGGCAACCCAAAATGATGCTGATGTATTGACGGTCAGTGTGCCACTTTGACTATCATGCTCCACAGACAGCTTACCCACAAGGTTTTGAATGGTGATACTAGCTCTCGCCGTTTTGTTGCTGACTTTGTTAAGTGCTGTTACTGATACCTCTTCGACACCTTCATCTTTAAAGATAAAACACTTTTGAGTGTTTTCTGTCACGGAAATGAGACTAGAGGGGCTGCTTAACCACTTCAATTGATAACCTCTGATTTGTACGGGGGAAACTAACACCCTGACGCATACCTCTTCTCCTACTGCCACTACTTCTTTTGATGACTGCACTGTCATGTTGGTTATTGGCGCTTCGACACAGATACTCATATTAAATGATACAGATGTAACAGAACTAAACAGAGTCAGACTAATATGAAAGATCCCTTGACTTTGAAATGTGTGCATGGCTGTCGACTGTCCCCTCACTATAGCCAGAGGTGATCCATCTCCAAACAGCCAATGGAAAGTCAAAATGGATATGTTCCCTTTCACCAGAGCAGTAAACTGTATGTCTCTTCCACTCATGACGCATTCTGTAGGGAGAACTCCACTAACAGCCAACCTATAGACCTCTACACAGAGAGACTGATGAGCTTGGCTGACAGAATTCAAGACAGTTACATCTACTGTATAGTGCCCTGGCGACTTATAGATGTGGGAGATGGAACCATCTGTAACGTTTCCCTGCAGAGATCCATCGCCAAAGTCAAAATTCCACAGCAGATTCGTACCAGTGGCCACTGTAGCTCTGAAATCTGTAGCAGAGCTTAGTTCAATGGGTCCATTGTAACTAACCGTCAATCCAGAGATTTTCTCCAAAACTTCCATCATGAGCCAAGTGGTCAGGACTGTAAGAGTGTTGTTGGCACACACTGTGAGGTTATACACTCTTGCAGATGCAAAAGTATGGTTGACTTTACAGTCAATGCCTTGGATAACTTTAGAGCCATCGCCAAAGTCCCATGTGTAGACAACAGCATGGGTGGAGGGCTCTGCCGAAGCTTCCAGAACGAGAGTCTGTTTGACGAGTGGCACGGGAGGGGTAGAGGAAACGAGGAGGTGTTTTAATCGAGGGCGTACGCTAATCTTCATTGACGCATCAGTTTTGTCATATTGGTTGGAGACTTGGGCATGAAGTTTGTAGTCAGCTGCAAAAACAAATACGCAGGAAAGAAGCTTTTACGTTGAAAAAGAAAGTACCAAGCACAGTTTCTACCAGTTTTATTCTTGTCACCAAATGTTACCGAAATCAGCAATTTTCAAATTCTACATAAAATGGGGTTTTAAAAAGTCTTAAATCAATTTTAAGGACAAAACAAATGTCGCATGTTGCATGGGATTTAGTCAAAATACCAGCAAAAAGATAGTTTTATCAACCAACCTAAAATACTTGCTAAAGGTTCAATGACGCCTGTGTACTTGGCTGTATCGTTAAAGGGCTTGTACTCAAAATACCGGGAAAAAAAAAGTGTGCTGGGTTTGCTTCCAATCAAATTGCCTCCAATCCAATGGACTTCAATGACTCCATTCATTGTGCTCTCACAGACCATTCCCCAATATGTGAGATAGCTTTTTTAGCTTCTTTTTACGGCCACATGAACTAACATGCATGCGTGGCCGGACCGGCTTTCAAAACAAAGAACAGAGAAGCTTGAATTACAGCACACACAGAGAGTGTGACTTCATTCTCAGCTCTGGACGCCATTACTCCACTACATTTTTACATCGCAATTGTGTTTGCTTCTATATTAATGTTCTGAATGTCTAGTACAGCCAATTAATTTGATGCCAGCATAATTGTATGTATCTTTAAAGCAGTAATTAACCTGCATTGATAGAACTTGTGGCCAATTGGGGGCAGGATATCTTAGCTGTAAACACTGGCATATAATCACCTTATAAACCTGATATGGTACACTAGTTAACACACTGCACATCCATCAGACACGGAGCAACATTAGCATCAATTTGTTTCTGGCCAGCCAAGGATGTCATATATTCACGCTCCTGTTAGCTCTGGTTTGGTCTGCACCAACTCCTTAGGGGAAATATCTGGTTGCTAAATGCTCCACTATGTTCACTAGTTAGATGCTAAGTTATTGTGTCTGTTGTTGTTAGTGCTGGGCAGGTGGCGTACTATGGGGTTTTCCATCTGAAATTACACTCATTTCATCTAAAATAATGATAAGTGCAGCTTTAATTGTTTTTGTGAGTGTGTTTACCTGGAATAGAAAAGGTATAGTTCACTGAGTCCTGGACATACACTTGCTTCCCTCCTCTCTCCATAAGCCCTTCCATGTTCTGACAAGGAGCAGACTGGGTGTGGATCACCTTGCTACTGCCATCCCCAAAATCCCATCTATATGAAATACAGCACATGGACATTTAGAATAACCAGACAAAACATGACATACAAGTACATTTCAAGTGGTAGTCTATATTTTAAAGTCAAGGGTATACAATATGCCATCTCATATGTTGGTCTCTGATGATTTCTGGGGGGTTATTTATGAAAAATGCAATGCCTTACCTGAATGTGACTGGCAGGGAGATGTCAACTTTGACTCTGAGGGTGTAGAGGTGTGTAGCATCCACAGCTACGACCTCCCTGACTAACAGGAATTCTGGCTCACCCAGTGGGGTCATTTCATCAGCAGTCAGGAGGATTTGTTGGCTCTGGGAGCTCACATGATTGGAAGCTGTCAACTAGCAGAAAGATAACAGGTTACTTTTCTTATAAAAGAGGCTCAGAATGTAATGAAGTGTAATTTATTGATTTATCGAGAAATTTAATTTTATATTTTTAAAGAAACATTATAAAAAAATAAGTAACTGAACAAATTTAACATCAGAGAGATGGCTAAATTATCTTACCCTGAGCTTATACTCTGCAGGTTTCTTGAACACTACACTGTAAGATTCTCCTTCATAGGCCAACTTCTCCAGGTCATCAATCACCCATTTGAATTTTACTGCGGAACCACTCTCCACTTTAGCTTGAAATGACTACAATGTAAAAAAAAAAATCATCAAAAAGAAACAAATGTCAGAGAATATGTTATCAAACTAAGTTGCCTTTGTGCAAACTTTGTGTCTTATAATTATGTCCACATTCGCGAATGTGAAAGAGTCTACAGCCACGGTAGCAGCTCTGAGGCTATAAGCTCTATCACTAACGTTTAAATGCTAAAGCGCTCACAATGGCAATGTGAAATTAAAAAAGTAAGAGGATCCCTAAAGTTAATACAAATTATCCTGTGAGAAACATGAATGTCTGTACTAAATTTCACAAAAATCCATCTTACAGTTATCAAGGCATTTCACTGAAAACCACAGATTTCAACCTCTTGGTGCCACTCGAGAAAAAGCCAGAAGAACACCAAAATCATCAGCCCGTCCTCACCCAGAAATCCATAGCAAAGGTCAATAATGCAAGCAGCTCATAAGTGTGTGGTTTGTGTGTGTGTGTGTGTGTGACGGCGACTGTTGGCTCAAAAAAAACAATAGTAGACGTGACAGACAGATGGTTCATCCAATCGCCTGCCAGGTATTTTTTGAAAGTGCCTACACTTTTCAAAACGTTTCCAATGACGGCTTCTCAGATGGTTCTGTGTAACAAAACCAGCTTACGCATCAGCGTTAGTCAATAGGTGAAAAGTCTGAGGATTTCCAAAATCATTAGGATTCATCCTCTGTGGACCATGAATGTCTGTACAAAACCTGAATGGCAATTGAGATATTTCAGTCGGGACCAAAGTGGTGGACCGACCAGCTGGCTTTGCTGTGCTGCCAACATGGTTACTAAAAATATTGCTCAAATAAGCAGAATGTTTAAATTCATTTTTGCATTCTCACCTGTGGAGTGTCTACTAGCATCCTCTGGCATCCAAGTGGCTCTACAGTAAGCCCTGTCACTGCCTCATAGCCACAAACCCTCACACTCACACTCTGAGAGCTAACTGCATTCATCACACTGATGATCAGCGTTTGAACCCCTGCTGAGGGCAACACCAGGGTCACAGAGGAGAACCAGGCATCAGGGGACTTTCTCCTACAGTCAGGCCAAGACAGAGCCACCTCTTCAGGGCAAGATGGAAGGAAGGGGACCCCGGTCTGCAGAACTGGGGCTGACCATGAGCTCCTGGCTTTCTCTCCAGACAGGACCTTGACAACGATACGTGTTGGGACGTTGATTTGGACATGAATCTGGTTCTCTTCATCTGGCACAGGGTGGACGACATTAAGCCCAAATTTAAATCGCAGACTCGGAGTAGGACCAGCTGTCAGGACCCCAATATCTGGAGCTGCGGTTGTCTCTCTGTGGGTGAAGCCAAAGTTATCATCGTGCTCGGTACCTCTGTGTAGACTCTTGTCCACGTACAGCATCCTCAGATCACACACCACCCCGTCCACCCATTGGCCTCCGTGTGGCAGGGAAGTGAGACCTCCCTCCCACCAGCCTCCCCACTCCGTCCTCCTAAGGGACATGTAACTCTGTCGCCAGGGGGAGTTTAGAGATGCTTCACTGTTCAGGCAATGTAGGAAAGTACCAGAGTCACGAGTGTGCTGTATAGCCACAATATCATCAGGGTAGACCATGATCGCTCGATCTGGAAGAAGCAGCTGTTAATAAAAAAAACAGTAAAATATGAAAGGAATCTATGAAAACAGTCATATCTCCAAATTTCGTCATTTTCTTTTCCTCTATTTATACTCAAGAGATCATTGAGGGGCAGCCCCTGATCTACAATGACATCGAGTCAATTACAAAGACAAAAAAACAAAACAACACAGAAAAGAAGCGACACCATTATAGGAACAATAGAAAGCTACTAAAACTTTATGGATTGGAAACATTATTTGATAAATACATTAGGATAATTAGGATCTAAAGGAGAGTACAATTATTTATATATATATATATATATATATATATATATATATATACTGTATATATGTATATATACACTACCGGTCAAAAGTTTGGGGTCACTTAGACATTTCCATTCCACTCCATTACAGACATAATACCAGCTGAGATCAGTTGCATTGTTTTTTTAACCAGGGCAGCAGTTTTTACATTATGTGCTCACATAATTGCAAAAGGGTTCTCCAATGTTTTCTCAGTTAGCATTTTAAAATGATATCAGATTAGTAAACAGAATGTGCCTTTGGAACGTTGGATGAATGGTTGCTGATAATGGGCAATGTAGCTATTGCATTAAAAATCAGCCTCTTCTTTCTACAATAGTCTGGACCCTTTTGCAATTATGTAAACACATAATGTAATCTGAAAACTGCTGCCCTGATTTAAAAAAAACAATGCAACTGATCTCAGCTGGTATTCTGTCTGTAATGGAGTGGAATGGACATTTCTAAGTGACCCCAAACTTTTGACCGGTAGTGTGTTTATACATATATACAGTATATATATATATATATATATATATATATATATATATATATATATATATATATATATATATATATATATATATATATATATATATATATATATATATATCATATTATATCATATTATATCATATATATTACAAGCTCTCATATTACAATTATGTAAAGCAATTTACAGGTTTAAAACCAGATTTCTAAAATGTCCAAAAGGCACACGTGAGCTGATTTTAAGGAAGTGCTGTAATTTGTTCCAGGAGTCAGGTGCACTAAAGTTAATCACCAATCAATGCTATTGGTCACCCTTTACATCTGTCGTGGCTTTTACATACTGTATATTTAAACAGTCACAAAGCCATTTCATCTGACTTTGTTGAAGCCTCAATTAAATGTTTTCAAATTAGCCTTTTTTTTTCATTTCCTGTAGAGCAACAGTGTTGGACATACAAGGTTTTGGTCTGACAGTGACGATATACTTTGTATTCAAACATCGTTAATCCATAATGCCTGCAGGAAAAGCCAATAACGTGCAACAAAATGTCAACTCACGCTTATAGTTTTTAGTTCAGAGCTGGGGTTAATTCTCAGAGGCAGGTCTGCCACCATGTGGTAGAAGGGGGGTATCGCAGGGTATCTGGGCGGTAATGCAAAGCCGCGGGCCCCTGCTGCAGAGTCGTAGGGGCTGCAGGGACTGGCGGTGGGCACACAGGCCTCCAGCAGGTGGCACCAGTGCTGGCCCAAGCTGCAGCCCCCTGTGGTGTTACACAGCGGCACTGCTGAGCAGCAGCTGAACGGATTAAGGAGAGAGCTGCAGCCTGAGGGGCAAAGAGGAGATTATCAACGTCCAGTATCGAGCAAACAGGAGCTCTCAGAAAAGCTCCATACTACCGTTGTACTGTACCTGGTGGTACCAGGTGGTGGTTGGGATTGCAGTAGGGTCGGAGGATCTGTACCCGGGCCAGAGAGGACATTGGGCTGGGCTGGACCACCAGCTCCACTGATGCCAACTGACCTGCATGACTGAACCACATCCCTGGGAACAGCTGCATCTGTGTTTATTTAAGGGGACAGTGCAAATTAATAAAATGCATGAAGACATGACAGGGGGAGAGAGAGAGAGATTGGGGGGGGATGACATGCAGCAAAGGGCTGCAGGTCGGAATCAAACCTGCGGTCGCTGCTGCAAGGACTGGGCCCCTGCACATGGGGCACACGCTTAACCAGGTTAGCCATCCAGGCACCCCGATTCCCAATCTTTTTAGCTTGCGACCCTTTATAACCACACAATGCCAACCCTTAACCACTCATTAGAGCTTTTTTAGGTCTATGAGCTGACGTTTAACCAAGAAGTGATGTTCTCTTGTCAGATACTTTTTAAATACATCATCTCATATTGATCTTGTTGATCTTTTTTTCTTCTATTGACACTATACTGACCTCCACTGTGAGTGCTCCGATGTCTGGGACATTTGGAAAGGGGTGTATCTGGGTCTGAGCATAGATGCCGGTCATGAGAACCAATCCAGTCAGGTAACTGTCCACAGACGGTAAAGACTCTGCATGAAGAGGGAATAACCAAAATTACCTAAAGACACATTTCTAATAATAGCCATACACGAGGATAAAACCCAACTGTTTTTTGGTGAAATAAAAGTCTTACCAGTTACATCTTTTTCACAGAGGAAGAGGTATCGTCCAGCACATTGCGCCTTCCTCCACTGTCCCTGTGTCCCCAAGGCCATCTGAGAACACCCCCCTTGGCTCTCACTTGCTCCAGTCCACCATGCAGGACTTACTGGCACCGCAACCCCAACCTGGACCTGGACAGAGCCCTCTCCTGCTGATCCCTTCAGCCATACCCACACAGTGCTTTTCCTAAACAAACACGAAAACAACAGGGAAAAGGTATATTAAAGAGCCCCTATTATGCTCCTTTTCAGGGTCATATTTGTACTTTTGGGGTCTATAATAGGTTCACATGCTTTGATATTCAAAAAACATGTTTCTCATACTGCCCATTGTTGCAGTGCCTCCACCTGAAACACTCAGTCTGCTCCGATTGGTCAGCTGGCCCACTCTGTTGTGATTGGTCAACCAATTTCAAACAAGCCACTGGGCGGGCTGTGCTTGCTCAGGCAGCACCAATGGGGAGCACATATGAATAACTGGGCTGGCTTTCTCAATTAATGACATCACGAATTGAGGAATTTCGAACAGGAGTGTGGGCGAGGCGTTTTAAAGCTCCCTTATTATGCTCATTTTCAGGTTCATAATTGTATTTTAAGGTTGTACCAGAATAGGTTTACATGGTCTAATTTTCAAAAAACATCATTTTTGTTGTACTGCACGGCTCTCTCTCACTGCTGCAGATCCTCTATTCACTCTGTGTTCAGGTCTCTGTTTTAGCTACAGAGTGAGACATCTCTTCTTCTGTACTATCTTTGTAGTCGCACATGCGCAGTAGATAGGTAAGGATCGTGTTAGCTAGCTGTTTCCATAGACAGTAAAAGAAAGGCTGTTTCTCCAACTTTGGTCAGTTACAAGGCAGGATTAGCCGGGAGACTTATTCTAAACAAGGGCGCACATGTAAGTAGTTCTTTTGTAGATTATGGTGAACGTGTGTGGTGAACAGTGCTTTGCCATTGAGAATGAGGTAGCATGCTACCGTTAGCATGCTACGTTTCGGCTAGTGACGTAGAAAGCCGTGCCGATTTTGACCAGCTCACCCGGAGACTGAAGGCAGGACACATTCAGAAACACGTGTGTAGATGTACCAGAGACACAAAATAACACCCCCAATCCCAGAAAAAGAGATTTTTTTCATAATATGGGCACTTTAAGGCAGAACAAGTGCTTTCTGTGGGAGAGATTACAGTCAGGGCTACAGTCAGATAAAAGACATGTTCTCTGGCAGATGTTGATGAAGTGATTTATTTCCTGTTCTTCTGGGTTTCTGTTCTTTGTGTTCTGATTGTTGCTCTGTCTGTCGTTGAATGCTCTTTCAATAAAGGAGGAAAAAACATCCATAATATCAGGATGTTCCTTTGTGACCCTCGACCAATCAGACTCAGCAGCTTTTTGGCCTTTGAAACCATGAAGCGCAGTCAGCGCTGGAAGAAGTATTCAGATTACTGCAGTAAAAGTACTAATACCACACTGTAAAAATACTCTGTTACAGTTAAAGTCCTGGATTGAAAGTTAAAGTGTTTAAGTATCATCAGGGAAATGTAGTAAAAGTATTAGAAGAAATATCCTCCCATTTTAGAAAGTGTAAAAGACCCAAACAGGTGTGTGTTTAATGGTCTAATCATTTCAGCTGGACTTGTAGGCCGTTATATTGTTGGCTAGTTTCATTTAGAATAAATCTGTTATTAACTACATGTGTTTAATGTGTAAAGTAACTAAAGCTGTCAGATTGATGTACTGGAGTAAAAAGTACAATATTTCTCAAATATGAAGTTATAAAGTACAGGTACCTCAACATTTGGACTTAAGGACAGTACTGGAGTAAATGTACTTAGTTACACTCCAGCAGTGAACAGCACACAGGGGATTTCACTTCTTCTGGCTGATTAAACTCTGCTCAGGCTGAAGGTGGGCGGCGCTTACACAATCAGCCTGATCCAGATCCAGAGCTCTTGGAAAGCTAAACTAAATATGGTGAGTCACTTTTAATCTCAAAACAAGAACACAACTTTAACGCTCAGAACAATCACGCAGTTAAATTGGAATATTATACTAAGAAAACGAGAAGCAGACCGGACAGCAGATTGGTGACTTGTACGCAGATAAGTTCACATCCTAAAAATAGATATGTGGAACTGTAAAATGTATCTAGCAGCTTGTGTGTGTGTGTGAATAACCTAATAATCTTAGATTGAATGGGTTGTCTTTGTTACTGGAGCATGTTTCAATAGCTTTTGCAGGATTACATGCATCGCATGATTCACAGAAACTTGACCTGAATAAGGGTGTTGTGCTGTAAATCCCCCCCTTTTTTTGTTTAGCGGTCTTTACAGTTAAAGTTTGAAGTAGAAATATTCAAAAAGCTAGTGTACTTTTTCTACTCAAATAAATGAAATCACATTGCCTGTGAATGTCTCATCGGATTCCCTTTTATTAAAGAAAAGCGCATTAAGTTCCACTTTTATACCGCTCAGTTCTCAAAGTCTCTGCGACGCACAGCCCTCCTGTAGCTCTCACTGCTCCCAGTGCTGACCCTCTTCTAGCTCTCAGTGCTGACCCTCCTCTAGCTCTCAGTGCTGACCCTCCTCTAGCTCTCAGTGCTGACCCTACTCTAGCTCCCAGTGCTGACCCTCCTGTAGCTCTCAGTGCTGACCCTCCTCTAGCTCTCAGTGCTGACCCTCCTATAGCTCCCAGTGCTGACCCTCCTCTAGCTCTCAGTGCTGACCCTCCTCTAGCTCCCAGTGCTGACCCTCACTGACCCTCCTCTAGCTCTCAGTGCTGACCATCCTCTAGTTCCCAGTACTGACCCTCCTCTAGCTCTCAGTGCTGACCCTCCTCTAGCTCTCAGTGCGCCCAATGATGACCCTACTCTAGCTCCCAGTGCTGACCCTCCTCTAGCTCTCAGTGCTGACCCTCCTGTAGCTCTCAGTGCTGACCCTCCTCTAGCTCTCAGTGCTGACCCTCCTCTAGCTCTCAGTGCTGACCCTCCTCTAGCTCCCAGTGCTGACCCTCACTGACCCTCCTCTAGCTCCCAGTGCTGACCCTCACTGACCCTCCTCTAGCTCTCAGTGCTGACCATCCTCTAGTTCCCAGTACTGACCCTCCTCTAGTTCCCAGTGCTGACCCTCCTCTAGCTCTCAGTGCTGACCCTCCTCTAGCTCTCAGTGCTGACCATCCTCTAGTTCCCAGTGCTGACCCTCCTCTAGCTCTCAGTGCTCCCAGTGCTGACCCTCCTCTAGCTCCCAGTGCTGACCCTCCTCTAGCTCCCAGTGCTGACCCTCCTCTAGCTCCCAGTGCTGACCCTCACTGACCCTCCTCTAGCTCCCAGTGCTGACCCTCACTGACCCTCCTCTAGCTCTCAGTGCTGACCATCCTCTAGTTCCCAGTGCTGACCCATCCTCTAGCTCTCAGTGCTGACCATCCTCTAGTTCCCAGTGCTGACCCTCCTCTAGCTCCCAGTGCTGACCCTCCTCTAGCTCCCAGTGCTGACCCTCCTCTAGCTCCCAGTGCTGACCCTCCTCTAGCTCCCAGTGCACCCAATGCTGACCCTCCTGAAAGCCCAAAGTTTAAGCCAACTGTCCATATGCATCTGGGATGTTTCATGCTTTTTGGCCTTCTGAGAGACCTCTGTAGTTGTCCATGCAGAGTCTGCGCTGCCATCAGATGGAAACCAAAATAATGTATAATCTTTTTTTCATTTTTTTTTAGGAGACTAGCAGCAGCAGTGACGACATGTCTAAAGAGGAAATTGAAAGAAACAAATCTTTAAATACTTTAGATTGATGGAAAAAAAATGAATACCAGGCACAAGAGGGAGATGCAGGAGCTCCTGAAGCGCCAAAACATGGAGAAGGAGAAGCTTCTCCTAGAAGGTAGATTTGATATACTTTTTGATTTCTTTAGTTTGAGTTGTTGTTACCAGGCTGGAGGTTGGAAGGTAACTTTATTTCTATAGCACATTTTAGCAACAAGGCAATTCACAGTGCTTTACATACAACTAAATTAAAGAGCAATTAAAAAGAGGTAAAAAACTAATGGAGAATAAGACACAACAAGAGTAAAAGAGTGCAGTTAATAATTATTTGCTTTAATAGGTTGTATGGATGGGTTTGGGAGGGGTTTTATTGTGTGGTGTGTTTAATGTTAATGTCTAAATAAATGACAATGCTCCAAGTAAATAGAATAAATAGGATTGGAATTCTTTTTTACAACTGAAATAAAAATGGGGAAAGTACCGGGAAAAAAGGTACCGTTGAGGCTCGATAGTATTTTAAGCCCCCAACGTCTCCTTCCAGGCAGCGCTGCGACCGTTGACTTCAACCCTAACCATAACCATTGCCTAATCCTAGTGCCTTCCAGACAGCGCTGCCTGGAAGGAGACGTTTGGGGGGGGGGCTTAAAACACCGATAAAAACTGAGTACAGAATCTAATTTCAGGTATCAGTAAAATGTGATCGGTACCCAACCCCAGCTGGTTTAACAATCGGCCGGTTCAAAGTTATCTTGTATTCCGTTTTTTACATACAGAGCGGTTAGAAAAAGAGCCCAACTCCTCATCCCTGCTAGCCTTTAGACGCCAAAGCAGAACAGGTTCAAACAAGAAGTGAATCAGTTTAGCTGTGCCTGCGTTTTTTTTCCTTACATTCAGAATAGACTGCCTTTTATCGTCACTATACACATGTACAACGAGATTAAAAGCAATCAGATTTGACCATTTTTGAAAAAACTTTTTAGCTTTCCTTCTGAACAGGTAACTACCGTAGCATGCACAGTTCAACAAGATGGCGCCCCCACACCAACAATCACATTCTGATTTGTAGTGACAAAGCTGTCGACGATACTGTATTACGGCTAAACAACAAAAGCATCGGTATTGGATGTTGATTGGTCAGTGTTACTGTGTTGTTACAGTGTCTATTCATCTCCGTGAAGTGAAGATGACATTTGTTTGTGGCGCAGAGTTTTAAAACCTGCAGATTTGTTGAGCGGTTTTCTCTTAAAGATACAAATGTCATGTCTAAGTGTTAACTTATTTGTTTATGCAGCTTTAGCACCGGTGTCACCACTTCGGCTGACGGCATCCGTCATGACCCAGACCACCTCCAGCTGGCTGGCCGATATATCCTCTGCAAAGGTAACGCCACGTTAAAATATTAAAGAATATCAGCAGATACAGCAGTCTATCGCTGATCTCAAACGGTGTTCATGATGCAGTAAAATGTTGAAATGAAAAATATATTATTTGATCGGAATTTGTGACTCCAAACAGCACTATCCATGGATTGATATCACTTTATCTGAGCTGATCCTGG
Source organism: Sander vitreus (assembly GCF_031162955.1). NCBI lineage: Eukaryota > Metazoa > Chordata > Actinopteri > Perciformes > Percidae > Sander > Sander vitreus. The sequence goes on along the minus strand of NC_135875.1, from coordinate 20,817,260 downwards.
GTCAGACCCAGACAGGCTCCACAGCTGGAGCTGCAAACAGTTTGGGCTGTAAATGTTTGAATGTTCTGTTTCAGCAAGAAGGAGATGCTGGAGGACAACTCAGCTGGTCAGTGATCATGTTCACACGTTCATACCGCAACTGTAGCTCTATCAAAGGTTTTCTGTGGACTAGAGTTGGCACATCACATGCTGCACCAACAGTATGAAACACTCCTCACTTCCTGTCTCCTAAATGGGCGTTGTATTGTAACATTAGATACTTACTCAGCTAAAAGTCATATTTATCATCAGGACCATTAGTTGTGTCATGGTGCTGTGAACGTTAGCTTCTCTGTGTTGCCAGATCTGGAGAGAGTTTGTTCCTGAGACGGAAACGGGTCTGGAAAAAAGTAAAATTTCTCCTCATGTGTCCGTCTGAAAAATACCATTTTACTGTCAGAATGTTCTGGAGATATGTGGCTTGTAAAGAATTGCTCCAATATTTATTTTGGTGACCTATGGGGTTAAATAATCTCTCATAATCTGTGTTCTCATTCACCTTTGTTGGCAAGTTTATTTATAGAGCACCTTTCTCGTACACGGGGGTTATTCAAAGTGCTTTACAGGCAAAAGATACAATGCAAGGACAGACACATTTCATAAAGTTACTATATAACAAAGTGTAAAACCTTAAATAATTAAAATGACCATAAAAAAAGACCTAATTAAAAGCTCTGGAAAAGAGAACCGCCTAATGTTTTAAAATGGTTACAGTTGGCTGATTCCAGCAGTGGGCAACATAATGACTACAAGCTGTTTGACCATTGGAATCAATACAGTCAGGACCTGCAGCTAGTTAGGGTTATAAATACAGTCTGTGACTGTATTTATATGAACCACACATGTTTAACCCTTCTTTTCTCTCTGTATATCAGAATATTGAGGTGCTGCGCGCAGCGGAGAGTGTTTTTTATTTTTTTTAATTATTTTTATTTTTATTAAATATGTAAATACATTTTGGTTTAGCTTAAATCTTGAGCTGAGTCTTCCTCTTCCTCCTAAACATACAGATCAAACGTGTATATACTGCATATTTTCCAGCAGTTTGTCTGCGCCAAACGGTATCGGAGGTTGAAACTGTGATATGAATCAACACCTGAAGTAAATATGGAATTACTAAATGCCGACGTGTTTGTGGACTTGTTGTGTTGTTTGTAGTTAACTGAAGGGGAGTCAAAAGAGCTGAGAGGTGGGAGGAAACCCTGCACGGTTCCGTTTTCATTGGTCATGGTTTGGCCCGCCCCCTATGTTTTAACCACGCCCCCTTTCACAGCTAATTCACTGTATGACAGAATCTTGAGTGAGGTGTCACTGAACTCAGCAGAGTGTTCCCTTTTCATTGGTGGCGATTTGCAGTGTCTGAGGGCCGCGCAAATGCACTGTTGGAAGGAGCGGCGTCCGCCAGTAAACCCGACGTGGAAGGAGGTGCAAGAGCTGGTCCAACACTGCTTGCAGCTTTAATTATTTGTTTTAATGCATAAAATGAAGACCCTAGATTTACATTTCACTGAAATTGTATTTCTATATGATTTTTGCATCACAAATAATAAATCGATAAGCATTTATAAACGCAAGAAGAAAGGAGACATTTGTCTGTAGTACTCACACTGGAAAGGAGTGGTGGATGAAGTGTTGCAGCTCCAGGCTGTCAGCAGATGCCAGATCTCCTCCCCGAGTCTCTCTGCAGGAATCCTGCGCTTCAGGCCGCGAAGATGTCGTCTCAGAGAGCCAATAGCATCGCCGGCCGGTCAAGTGGATCCGGCCACCTTTTGGACAAGGAATGTCCTCTGAAAGGCAAGCCATGAAATATGGATAGTTAAAATGTCTCCACTTGTTTCGTTTTTTTTGTTCATGGTGTCAATTTGTATTATTAATTAAACCGGGGTGATTGAGATCATAAGTCCCATGATGAGAAGAGCAGGTTTAGCTTATTCTGAAGAGTCACAATGAGTTTAACAGGCAGTCACAACAGATGTTACAGGGCAGATGTTTCCCATTTTGCATATTTTCTTTGATTACACACACTAACATTTCCCCAGTAATGTTTCATTTTGAGATTATGTGATTATTGCCTACTCCTGTTGCTCTAATCAGGAAATTTGAGCTGAACATATTGGGAAAAACCTATTACTACAATACTATACAATACTATAATATACCATAGCTGGAGAACTACAACCCTGCATGTTTTAAGTGAGTAGTTTTACTTTCCATGTAAAATGTCCTAAGCAGCACAATATTTTAGAGGTAATTCAAGTTTTAGATTTAAATCACAGTGGAAGAAGGCTGCAGTACAGAGGAATTATCGGCAAAATCATCGCGCTGTACATTCTTTCAGACTTTTAGTAACACCAAATTCAGCATTTTAGTGAAATTCTGCTTAAACATTTATGCATTCAATATGAAAATCCAATAAAATATATATTTTTGTTTAAATGCTGACTATTCTTACCCCTTCAGGCTTTATAAATCCTTTAAATCAAACTATCTGAGATGGAGAAATGATTCTTGTGATGTCCCGTGAGGGGTCACAAGTATATCCCTGCATTTTAAGGGGTTAAAAGCCAAAAAGGTTGTATGAAAAGTTGAGTTATTGTATGTGCAACACAATACCTGGATAAGCACAACCAACTCCTTCCTAACTGCTACCATCATTTATATTTGCCACGTCTACGCTAAAATATTAAAGCTTTAGTGCGTAACTTTTTGGTATTAATGAACGTCCGTTACATTCAAGCCATATACATTAAAATAGCCTCACATCATCACAGACCCTTCACCATACCTAGAGATTGGCATGGTTTTATTTCAGTTAGTCTAATAGCTGGTTATTTTAATTCCAAAGGCCAAGGGAACTTTATCAGGATCATAGTATCCTGGATCCATGAAATAACTGGCCTTTAAAAATAAACATCTGCCTGCCTCTATGGGAATTTAACATAGGGGTGTACTTACTGATGCCCCCTGTATTTTAAGGAAGAACATTTATTTATTTACAATACATTATTCATTCACAAAGAAAATTGGTGTCCTTAAAGGTTGGATTTTTCCTCATTTTTTTATTAAGGCATTAAGATCAATTTCCAAAAGATGTTTTTTTTTTATTCCTCTTTTTAGTCAACTTTAGCATGGGTTCATAAACTTGTGAGTGCCACTGTACAGGCCTACAAGTACAGCTGAAACGATTAGCCGATTAAACACTTAGTTGATTGACAGAACTGTTTGGATCGTTTGCAGTTTCTAAAATGTGAGGATTTTTATAAGTACTTTTGCTTTTAACACTTGATGATACTTACATACTTTTACTCAAGTAACATTTTCAATGCAGGACTTTTACTTGTAACAGAATATTTATTTACAGTTCGGTATTAGTACTTTTACTTAAGTAAAGGATCTGAATACTTCTTCCACCACTGTGAAGGAAGCAAGTAAGACAAAAAAAACTCCCAAAACAAAAACTTAATACAATACAAAACGAAGCTTCTCACCTCCAGCTGCAGTAATTAAAACCACACACAGAATCCACAGCTGCTGCTTTTTTTGCCTCCCGGGTGTACCTGTCATCTTGTGGAGCACATCACATCCTTCCAAAGAAAAAGAAAACAATCACCACAGGAGCATCGTAGAAATCAATGCCCTCCCATCATTGCATGAAGTGTGCAGATTCGTCTCATGTGTTATGTTCCCCCGTCATTGCCACAAGACTCTCCCCTCATCCTCAGTGCTCTTGTACAAGTTGGAAATGCTGTCTTCCTTTCAATCTCTCTGCCATGCTCTCATCCCCCCCCCCACTTGTCCTGCAAACACACCATGAGTTACGGTGGTGTCGTTTTAAAGGCCTCTTCTCCACTCTCTCTGAGCGCCTGGGTGACTTCTACTCTGTAACTCAGCAACAGCCATATAGAAGCAGAGTGGACAGAAGAGGCCAGCGCGGCTCATTACCATGTTGTAAAACCCCTGGCGCTCAATAGAAACAGGCCGGCTCACTGAGGCGGGATGCAGCTAAAAGGGTCCTAAAGAAACTCGCCTCAGAGGCCAAAGACGCATTGTAGTTTCTCTGTTGTTGTTGTTTTTTTTTACATGTTTTAGGCAGTGTTGTAATGTCACAAAGTACAAATACTTTGTTACTGTACTTAAGTAGAATTTTCGGTAACACTTTACTCGACGGTATCTACATACATGTTGCTTCATAAGAGTGACATGACACAGTCATGAACACATGACACAGTCATGACACATGAACCCTAACTCTAACCCTAACTCTCCTTGTCATGAAAAAAACCGAATGACACTTATAAACAGAAGCGTTATGTCATAAACATTCATGACTTGTTTATAATGTTTATGACATGTTCATGACAGTGTCATGTCACTCTTATGTAGATACCTTCAAGTAAAGTGTAACCGAATGTTCACTTATCTGTACTCTACTTTTTTTAATCTATATTTCTGGAAACTTTTACTTTCACTCCACTACATTTCCTAAATAAAATGCATGCATTTACTCCGAAACATTTCCCCTAAGCATCTTGGGTACTCGTTACTACAAAATGAAATCAGAAGAAACTGACGTCAGCTCTCTAACAATATGCAGTGTCGGTCCTTTAATTTGAGGGAATTGGGGCCTGGAAAGTCCTGGAGACGACTGTGAATTTGATGTTTAAGAAGGTATGGTAACCCTGAATATTATGCTTTACTATAAGGAAGCAACAATAAAGTTCATAATCAATTTTACTTGTATTAGTACATTTAATATCACATAATTACTTTTGATACTTGATCAAAAGTAAGGTAGTAGTTGATACGCTCAGTCAATATCAGATACTTTAAGACTTTAACCTTTAACATTTTCTGTACTTTTACTCAAGTATTGCTTTCAAGTACTTTATACAAGACTGGTTTTAGGAATATAGAGGGATCTGTTTTTTTCTTGGGTTGGGTTGCCAAAGGAAGTTTTTCCTCCTGCATTGTGCCCACGGCCTATTGTCCGAGCACTAACTCCAAGACCTAATCACTAACCAAACAAAGGCTCTGTGACGCACATGCACAACAAATAGACCCAGTTTTAAAAGAAAGGATGCCATCCGGGTTGCCTGGAGAAGGAACAGATAAAGTTGAAGGCAGTGATAAGGCGGCCATAGCTGACAATTGTCAGTCCATTGCCATGGATACGATTATATTTCTCTTTGTGAGATAGAACTTTTTCCTCCTCACAGGAGCAGCAGAATCAGCACGAGGGAGTTGTATTGGTTACATCAGATAGATTGCTTATTAGTGAATCAGTATTTTAAACATTTACTCCACTGCACTCAAGTACACTTTTGACAACTTAAAAAAAAAAAAAGTCCTGCGTTTGTTTAAATGTTTGGGTTAAAGTACATGATTCTCCAATTAAAATCAATCTTAGTTTGCGTGATCCCCAGTGAATCACCAGGACTAAGCCACTGGGAATTATTTTGTAATGTATTTTTAAGACTTTTAAAAAACAAACAAAAAAAAAAAAGTACAGTTACAGTAGGGCGGCTCGGTTGGAAACGTAGACATATTTTCAAATCTCCAGTTAGCTTTCAGCTTTCTGACTTAATTTTGGGCCCGATAGAATCGGTCTTTTAGCTTTTTGACATTCTCAATTTGACGATTCCGTCCATGAGTCTGTTATCACAGAAACTATCGGGCTCTAGATGAATGCTGCCATCAGTGTGTGACTGGCCCCAGCTGGGCCCTCGTTGATTTATTTCGCTTTTATTTCAGCCACAACTGATCCTCTGCAAGTCTGCATCTCTACGTAATGGTTTCACTTTGTGTAGCTGAGACTTTCACGGAGCCCGGAGTGTGCCTTTACAGAATGCATTCAAATGATTTTCAAATGTGTCAATTAGTCATTTTATTTCCTTTACGCTCTTGTTAAATGATGAATAAATAATTGAAATATCTCCTTGTTACTCTGTTCACTAATGTGTCTGCCTATTATAACCCATCACACAAATCATTCCTGCTTTAACATTTAACCATTTTGAAATCACTTCGATTGAACATAGCTCTCTTTAATTTAAAGCCATACAAGCAGTGGGAGTGACACCTAAAACGTAACACAATCCAACCCATACGTGTTCAATGATGAATAGATATTAAAAGTAAACTAACTCTGAAAAACAAAATCATACGAATAAATTGTGTAAAATATCTAAATAAAACAAAAAAAATTGTGAAATAATAAATAATAATAATGAAATATTAAGAACTCAACAGCATGATTTGTTGCTTCATCATTCTCATCCTCAGGTCTGAAGGTTTGATTCATTTAATTATATAAAGGTTGGTTTCAATCACACCTTGAGTTCAAAATAGCATTTTTCCATTTCACTTATTCATAACTGACCATTTAAGTGACTACAATCTGACATTTTGTGTATTAAAAATACAATAAAACACTATAATAACACCGTTAATAACAACGCAATGCTTATTTTATATATTTTACAGGCTGTATGTATGTGATTATTTATTCCAACCGTCTTTAATAACTCAATATTAAACACTTTGGGACTTAGTGGATTTAATAATGGAGGTTTGCTATGCATTCCTTGAATGCGAGTGTCATTAGCACATTCATGATGGTTCTTTTTAAATGCATTAAATCTATTTAAACAGGTCAGTCCCGGTTCTCTAAGCACACTGCAGGCTCCATGTTGTTACAGCAGCCAGAAACAGTAGAGGGAAGCAATGCGCCGTTAAACTCAATGTGAGCCACAACGATACACGGCGAGGAAGAAGATGTAAGCAGGAAGATGAAGAAACGGGAAGATGGAGAAGGCAGCTACAGCTGCTGACACATCTTAGGTAGGCGAATATTGAACGCAGAAAACGCAACAGAACACATTCTTTCTGTTGCCACACGGCATGTAAAAAGCAAGGAGACGCGAGCTTTACAACGCGAAGTTTGCAGTAGTTGTCGGTGGTTGTTTGAGCCGAATATTAGCGGAGTTCCTCCTGCTGGGAAGCGCGTATTAGCATTTACGTGACCCTACTGTAAACGGGAAGTCAACAAATAGCTCCTGTGTAACAGTTACACAGAACACGTTCAGCCAGTCGGCATTCATTCAGTCGCAGTTATATAGCTACGTTTGATTTCCACACATTTTTTTTTTTTTATTTCAAAACGACAACATGTTAGGACTAGGAGACACATTAACGTTCTAGAAATTGCCATTGCACTCAATTATGTCATATTTTATTTATTTGTACGCTGAATTTCCCGGTTAACATTCACGTTAATGCTTCATAAACAAGAATAGGTCGTGACCAACTGGTTGTGTGTTTTAGTCGACAAGCTATTAAACATTAAATTGGGTAACATTTTGAAGGGAGTTTGGTGAAGGGGTATTCTTTGGAGATTATGTAGCTAATACTTTGTGTCTTGACGTTTTCTTACCTAGCTATGCTTATATGTTTGCAACTCAGAACAATGCCTACACGTTGTTGAATGACAGTTTCACAGATGAATTGTTACAGCTGGCAACATACGTTCTTTAAAATGGTCACTTACATAGGCTATTAAAATCATTGTTACTGTATATGACATAAACGGTTCTGCAACTTGTCAGCCATATTCAAGAGCTGAATAGTTTTCTGTTCAGTCTGAAATATCCCTGTTGTGGGGGTGTAGCTACAAGAAGTCACTACACATATCTTAAAGTAAGCCTTTGTCAAATATAGATTTGGTATTAAGTTCATTTAGTATATCTTGTGTGTGTTTATCCTGATCTGGATTGTGCAACTGTGCTGTATATGATTGTTTTGTGTTGGCTTGTTTATTCTTGTTTGTTTACAATCGTCTGAAGTAAGACCATTATTATTTTTTCCTCAAATCAGATTTAAAAGGGTAGCTAGGCATCAGCCTACACCTGTTTCAGACAACTGATAATATGGGTGTAACGATACATCGATCTGGATCGCGATATATCGATTCCATCCTCAACGATCCAATATTATCGATTATCGATGAAGTGAAAATATATCGATACATATCGTCATCTTTAAGGTGTGCCTTTATTTTTGAAATTCACATTTTATAATCATTTTTTGTATTCAAAAGAGTAGTTTGTTTTTCATTTAAATTCCTGGAAGAGCTTAGAAATGAAATTGTCAAATCATATGAGTTGCTTTTTATATATATATATGTAACTGATTATGTTAAATGGGCTTATGTATCATCTCGTATCGGTTGCAGGCCCCTGAATTGAACCAAATCGTATCGTGGCAGACTTTGTGATATCAGTAAATATTGTATCGTTGTCCATAGATCGATATATCGTATCTTGATGAAACGTGTGATTTACACGCCTAGCTGATAGAATTTGCTGATACGTTGTTGTTGGTCGGCTCTATAGTCTGAAATAAACTCCATCTTTGTTTACATTATTTTCAGCAGGTTCTATGCTCCAACTAAGGACCTCTGCAGAAGAAGAGAGTAGTTGTGAAATTTCCCAGCTCAGACAAGCAGTGTTCCAAAACAATGCCAGACTCCTTGATGAGATGCTCTGCCAAGAAGTTTACAAGAAAGTCATCAACTGCAGAGGAGGCTGGGGCATCGCGGGCACACCTCTCCACGCCGCCGTGTCCAAAGGCCACCTGAGCTGTCTGCAGGTGCTGCTGGGCCACGGCGCGCTGGTCGACTGCGTGGATGTCAAGGCTCAGACGCCTCTCTTCGCAGCCGTCCGTGGGAAATACCTGGACTGTGTCTTAGCGCTCCTCGGAGCCGGCGCCAACCCCAACGGCAACTCATCCAACAACTGCTCCCCTGTGCTCACTGCGGCCCGGGAGGGGAACGCGGAGATATTAAAGGAGCTGCTCAGACACGGCGCCGAGGTGAACTCCCGCTCCAAAGTCTTGCTGTGGACTTCCAGCGCCAGGGTGTCCAGCGGCCCGCTGTACCTGGCCGCCGTTTACGGACACATGGAGTGTTTCAAACTGCTGCTCCTGTACGGGGCCGACCCCGATTACAACTGCACGGACGCAAAGCTGCTGAGTTCCATCAAGCAGCCCAAAACTGTGCTGGAGATGTGCCTCAGACACGGCTGTGGCGTGGAGTACATCCAGCTTCTGATCGACTTTGGCGCAAACGTCTACCTCCCGACTCTGATCATCGAGAAGTCCACGAAGCAGAACGAGGCTGTGGAGCTGCTTCTGCGGGAAAGAGGTATCGCACGTTTTACACGTCAGTTCCTCAGACCTGCTGGATGGTGCCCTGCTCCTGTAGTGTGATGGAGTTCTTCCTCAAACAGGATGTTAGGGAGCAACAGGTCATTTTTGAACATGTTGAGGCACAACAAAGTAAGACCATAACTAAGGTCAGCGCATACTTACTGAAGTTATAGTTTCTCCACATGGCTGCGGAGAAAGGTCTGGCCCTTTGACACAACATTCCTGAAAAGGAGGACAAATGTGCTCTGGTTTATCGGCATTTCTTTAAACTAGTGCTGTCAAACGATAGAAATATTTAATCGCATTAATGTCATAGTTAACTAGCAATTAATTTTAGCACATTGTTCTCTATTCATGTCCCTTGATTTCTTTTTGTCCCATTATTTTTTTCTCATGTTAATGCTCTTATCAACATGATACGATACTTTTAAAACGGTGCCTGAACTGAAAGATTTTTATATATATATATATATATATATATATATATATATATATATATATATATATATATATTAGTATTAGTAGTTGCAACAGCATGTGAAAGAAAACGACATAGTTTGCTAGGCCAAAAAGAACGTTAATCTCGCGCTAAAAGAATTGACGGCGTTAAAATGGGTTTGCGTTAACGCCGTTAATGACGTGTTTAACTGACAGCACTACTTTAAACCAATCACAGCGGTCTTGGACGGCGCTAAGTAGGGTTGCACGATATTGACAAAATGTGATATTGCGACATCGATATTAATTTCGATATTTTTAAACATGTACAATTACAAATGTTTTGGGAAAACGCATCAAAATAGATTCACAACATTGTAGTGCACACTGAGACTTACGTGGTGCGGCCGGACCACAGGTCGGTCTTGGATGAAAAATATTCAATCTTTCCGACTCCAAACTCTGCCTCATATAAACAGTGTTTATGAAGTTGCGGGATGGCTACCGGTGAGAAATAGATGCGGGATGGGATTACTTTTGGCCACTAAAGTTTCCTCTTCAATCTGTTATTTCGTCTTCTCCCTGAGCAATCATTTTCTTTCTTTTGCTCCACTGACTCCCTTCGCTCTCTCTTTAGGTCCTTTCTTTTCTTTCCCTTCTCTGATTCGTTCCGTTTTTTTTTTTTTTTTGTCTCTATCCATTTCTTCACTTACACTGTCACTCTGTCCAAATATGCACACACGTCACGTGGTACGCCAATGAAACACGATCATTATAACGTTTGAAGAGGGCTCTAAATAAAACACAACTAAGCCACACAGCCAACGGACGGGACGCAGCGCTCCACAAAATAAACTAAATATTGCACACTTTCGAGATAATATTGCGCATCGTGATATCGCGATAACGATATTGAGTCGATGTATCACGCACCCCTAGCGCTAAGCTCCGGACGGCTCTGCAAAACGGTCTCGGGAAGGAACTTGTTTTGGTGGAACATTTGCACATTTGCAAATGGAAACGCCATGTACAATATTAAATGAAGGTAACTGTTTACACAATACTGTAAGGTGAGCTATTTAAATTAGCTGGATACATGGTTAAATGTATTAGCTCTTACCAGTGTATCGCCGTGTGTATTTTGTCCATAGCAAATGCCCACCAATCGGTCCCAAAACGTCCCAGTTAGAGAGGAAATGCCGTAAACATTTTCTTTGTAAATCTTTACCATCATTCCCCGAAAGAACCAAGCAGGCCCGCCTTGTTGCACGATCCAAATCTTCTTAAAAACTTGCCGTTTTCAGCGTGTTCACCTCTTTGCTCAGAGGTTCCGGTTGATGTTGCTCGATGCGACCAGAGTTTCAAGTAAACACAAAGAAAGCGGAAAGTGAGAGACATCCGGAACTATCCCGTAAATAAACCTTCCTTTATATAGACTACTGAAGTGATTAAGCAGTTGCACATAACATTAGGTTTATAACTAGTTAAATACATAGTGGTACCACTTCATTTTATGGGTCTGTCATTTTTGATTCATTTAATAAGTTTCCTTAAAAGGACAATGTAATTTGGTAGGTATTATAGGGAAGTAAAACAGATTTCAAGTGGTAGACAAAAGGAATTTGTTGTTTAACCTAGATAATGTAATAATAATGTATACTTTATTAATCCTGCAAGGGGAAATTACAATGTTATTATTATTATTATTATTATTATTATTATTATACACAGGCCTGAATTACACACACGTGCTCAGTACCTATACATGCACTAATGGAGAGCTGTCAGAGTGAGGGGTGAGCAGTTGGGGGTTCGGTTCCTTGCTCAAGAGCACCTTGGCAGTGCCCAGGAAGTGAACTGGCACCTCTCCAGCTACCAGTCCACCACCATACTTTTCCCAACCCAACTCCCTACTGACTGAGCTACTGCCACCCCCCAAAGATAGTGCTTTAGTCGGTGCACAGCAGGTCACAGATTCTTTTTTTTTTTTGTGTGACAAAAACAGTTGTTTGTTGCTTTTTTTAACAGGTTTTTGTCACCTTTGGCGATGTTTTTGATGGGTTTTTTTTAGTCACTTTCCACTTGTTTTTGTCGATTTTTTTTTCCCTGCGTTTTTGTAGCTTTTTCCAACATTTGTCACTTTTTTCAATGTTCTTTTGTCATAGTTCTGACGTAGAAAGTTTTACGTAAATGTCAAATTTGATCCGAGGACACCCTAGGCTTTATAATCTTATCTCTTTACTGATAGGTAACTTGCTACTTCTAACTGTATTGGCTCTCAGCTGGACGGCGCTCCCACGCCTCGCCTCCTTTGGTCCGAATGAATCACACCAGAGTTGGTTTTCCTCCACTGGCGCGGTTCGTTTGGGCGGGTGTGAAATAGGGTTGCACGATATTGACAAAATGTGATATATTACAACACCGATATTTTAAAACATGTCAAATTACTAAACTTATGGGAAAACGCATCAAAATAGATTCATAACAAATAAAACAAGTTTTCTTACAACACAAGGGTTATTTCAACTGACGGTCATATTGGACTGGTCCAACATGAATAAGGACCATGTCTACAGAACAGGACATGTACAGGTTGGACAGTTTAACAAACTATACATAAAGAGCATGTCTCCAGAACAGGACATAGTAGAAACAATACAAATAAATATAAAAAAATATTGCATACTTACCGCGACACTTTCAATATAATATTGGGCATCGTGATACCGCGATAACGATAGAGTCGATATATCGTGCACCCCTAGTGTTAAAGCAGCAGTCGGGCTCCGATGTGCACCAAAAGCGTACACAACATACAAACTGTAGCAGCTTGCAATGTTTCTCTCGCAGAATTAGACAGCGGTCAAGCTCGCCGTCCGTCACTCGCATTTCCGCGTTGAAACCAGTCTCGGTGAGCAGAGCAGACGTAGTAACGTCGCTCTCGAAAAACAATGTCTGATTATTTAAATGAAATGAGCTGGTTTGACCACGGAGATGGAAGAGCACTAGTCCAGAACACAGGGCCTTCCTCCTGTGTTGACGTTCTTGCTCCCGCCCCAAACACATCTGACCAATGAGTGGAGTGAACTTTCTTGCGCCGTTTGTAGTGACGCATTTTGGCACGCTTGGATTTTTCTCAGTGTGAAACTAAAGTAAACCAAGGGGAAATCGCTCCAAGTTTACAAACTCATCAACCGATTGGGACCAAAGCAAACAAACGATAGGTGTGAAAACGCCCTAAGTGACACATAACAGTGGCACTAAACAGATGAGGACTGGCAGGTAAAATCAGCCGTCCCACACATGCCACGCAGACACAGAGAGTGACTGAAATGAAGTCCACAGACAGAGTGCAGAAAGTGTATGACTGAGCCTCCCGGACGGCCCGGGTGAACTGTTGCCTGCTCGTCGGTAAACAGTTAATGATCAGTTAGTCTACTGTATATCCACGACATTCCACTTCCAGGATTGCTAGAGCGCCGTCGGAAATTCCAGCGGATGTCCCTCTTTACGGCCGGATGTCCGTCACCTTCCGCTTTCTTTGTGTTGGCATTCTAAAGTCTGTTGATGTATGAGGACTGTGGTTAACTGCTCCTCAGATCTCTGCAGGGTAAATCCAGACAGCTAGCTAGACTATCTGTCCAATCTGAGTTTTCTGTTGCACGACTAAAACTACTTTTGAACGTACACATGTTCCACCAAAACAAGTTCCTTCCAGAGGCTGTTTTGCAGCGACACCGTGGCTCCGTCCGGCACTTAGCACCGCCCATGACGATTGTGATTGGTTTAAAGAAATGCCAAACCAGAGCACGTTTTTCTCCCATCCCTGAATGCTGTGTGTGGACTAGCCAGACCCTCCTCTGCAGCGTTGTGGAGGAGGGTCTGGTAAAGCGAGACTAATGATTATGAACGAGGGTCGGCTATCGGTCAGAAGAAAAAAAAAGAAGTCTAAATTAGCGTACCTAATCAAGTTGTTAATAAAGACCGTCTAATTATACTCTTCGTGATGGTGAACTTTAAGTTGAAGTCCAGCTATTACATAGCCTGGACACCAGACCCTTCTCAGTTGTAACTGAGTGGGTCTGGGCAAGGTTCATTCACAGCTCATTTCCAAAGCGGCGTCACCAACGGACGCCGCTCAAATGCCTCTGGGCGCAATTGGATAGTCCTTCAACCAATCAGACCAACGATCCGGGTGACGCGACAGCGGCATCAACGGGTTGCTGCGCTTCGGTGGCCGTCATGTTGAATGTAAACAAAAAGCTGCTCTCCGTCGCTGCGCTATCGTCATCGTGTAAAACCCGCCTCAACGGTTGTGATTGGTGCCTCGATTTGGAAAAATTGGAAATGGGCTTGAATGGGCTCTTGGCCAGACGGACTTGCAGAGCAAATCTCAAATTTGCCGGAAGTACGTCAGGGTTTTCCCAGGTTAGCAATTACACGTGTTCGAGGACACACTTGAGCATGGACGTGTTATTGCTGCAGTAGTTAAACTGCAAGAGGGAACATCACAAACAGGCAAAAAAAATATTCTTGTGGCTTCAGACAGATCTTGTTAGAAAAAGGAGTGCACTAAAATGCAACAAGAGTCCATTTATTATCATATTATAATAAAGATCCCCCCCCCCCTCCCTCTGTTGTCTCTAGGGAATCCAAAGGCCTTGACTTCACAGTGCCGACTCGCTGTCCGAAGATACCTCAAAAAGATCAACAAGATCCAGTGTATCGAGCATCTGGACATGCCAACAAGTCTCATTAACTTCTTGCAACACAAGGCAGTCCCAGTCACTGTTCTGTAGCCACGTGAGCTGGAGGCACATCATGTGAATTAATTCATTTTTTATTTAACTCTATGAACCACCATTGTTTTAAATCCTGTCTAATCCTGTGCTGTACTGTTAAGACTGTTTAAGTCAAAACATTAAATGTGGTAAGTGGTGTGTACTTTTGTGTTACTGTTAGTACTTACTGCACCCTGTGGTTAGTGGAAGACCTCTCTGAGGGAAGCAGTTTCTCGGAGCTACAGTTCTTAGTCACAAGTTCATCACAAGTTTGAGAAGAGCTGTTTGTCCTATGAAAACAAAACAGTTCTTAAAATGAATCAGGGTCAGTGTGAAACCACTCATTTTTACGTGTGTAAAAAATGTGAAATCTTAGAATTTATGTTATTCCATAGAAGTGTTATTATCTTATATCCAACTGGCTCAGAGCTGCATGCATTCAAAGACAAAGATCTGTCAGCTCAATGGCAACTGCATGAGTTATTATTCTTAGAATTAAGAATAGCAGCCATGCATAACCCTATCGAAGTCTTGCTCCCCAGGTCTCCTTTAGGTGAAGCCCTGGGTCTTCTGTATGGGAAATGGACTAAAACCTTCAGCTATGCTAGGGGCTCTGGGAGGCTTTACACTAGTGCTTTGAGTTAAATGCTAACATCAGAATATAGCTAGATTACCGACCACTCTAAAGAAGTGTTATACATACTGGCTCAGAGCAGAACCGATTCAAAGACACAATATAAACCACAGGAGCTCATTTTAAGGTTTTTGTAGGATCTGTCAGTTTTTCACTGCAAGTGAACACCGAGTTAAAAACCTCACGCCGAAGGAATCAGGATCACTTGGTTGTTTAATTATACAAATACTTCAAACGTTATCTTCAGCATTTAAATAATTAGACACAGACCACAACATGTGATTCTTCAGACTGGCCTGTAGATGGCAGCCCTAAACAAGAGAAGGCACTACATTTGGATGAAAAGCAAACTTTCATTTTAGAGGGTTAAGTGCATGTAAAGTGTTCTTGTACCTTGCTGTTTCGCAGTAACAATGATACAGCTGGAGTCAACCAAAACAAATCATTCATTAAATCACAGACTATCAAACACCAGACTTCAAGTATTGCCATTATGAGGAAATGAAAAAAACTAAACAACAACCATTAATTGAACTGAAAAATTGAGAAATTTTGTTTTGAAATAATGCTTTTGAAAAAGAACTCAAAAAAACACAACAAAAAATCCACAAGCTCTGGAATTAGAATAATCATTAAATATTCCTAAATTAGATGTCTGCCATTTGAAAGAAGTGATGAAGAAGACAGATGCTCTTAGAAAATAACTGCTAGCATGAAAACCAAACACACATTAAAGAGAACTTCAAGTACAGTCACCCGTACAACTTTACAAACAACTTTACAAAAGAGCTCCGTTGCTGTAAGCACTGCTGGATTTCAACAATTCAAACAAAATGGATAAATAGTGTTTCAGAATAAAACACTTCATTTGGTCCCCTTTTTAAAAACTGAGGTCAGCAGAGCAATGATGACATCATGGCCATTGAGTGTTCTGCTGACACGGTGCCGGGTGAGGTGAGCTCAGCCCAGCCCAACGTCCAGTGACATCATCACGACGAAGCCCAGAATGGAGGTCCAGGAGGCCAGCTTCCCGTTTCCACTGGTTGATGTTGGAGCGAAGACATGGGACATTAGTTAGAGACCAGTGGTTGATACATACGTAGACTGCATAAGTGAAGCCAAAACATCTGGATTCTCTCCCCCCCAGTGGCTGGCTGCAGTATAGCTCATAAATCCCGCCCCCTCCATGTTAGCCAAACTCAAAAACCGAAGTAAACGTCAAATGCATTTCTCCCGAAGATGGTTTCTATCATTTTAGGTAGTTAAGTAGTTTTATCACGCTGATGTTTGTTCAAGTGTCATTTTTTTTGGGACGTTTACAAGCACAACATATTCAGTTTTTTTCCCTTATTCAGAAAAAGACAATATTCCAACCAAGTTCTTTACATGGCTAATGAAATTGTATAGCAACGCACAGAGCTGACCGTAACCCATAAACAACAGACAAGAGGCAGTAAATGTCGCAAACTGTGGTAATAATCCTGATATAGACGCATATTCCGAATGCGCTGTATACATGTCCATAGAATGCTTCTAAAACATGAATAATACTAGCACGGCCTTATTCAGAATATCTAGACGGAATATGCTGTTTACATCAGGGGTCTTCAACGTTTTTTAGGCCAAGGACCCCTAACCTGAGAGAGATACGAGCAGGGACCCCCTACTACATATATTGTATAAAATTAAGTTGCATATTAAACTGGGCCTACAATAACGTGTAAGTTGGCCTAAAGCCTCTACACAGAGGCCTACCTTTTTATGGTGCCCGACAATACTAGCTACCATTTACATATTCATATATCATGTTTTAATGTCAAACATACATGTGGCAGGCACCTGTATGTTGAGGTGGTTGTTGTTTTCTACACATTTATCTTTGCTAATAATATGTTGCATTCATGTTAATGTATATTGACAGACATATTTAAAAAAATAAAAAAGCATTCAATAATCAATAATTTGGCGGCCCCCCTGCATTGACTCTGAGGACTCCTTAGGGGTTGCGGACCCCCTGTTGAAGAGGTCTGGTTTACATGATCCGTGTCAAATTAGGAATATTGTCATGTTGGGAATAATGGTGGAATGTTAGCGTGCTTGTAAACATACTCGGCGACTAATTGGTCAGAAGGGTGTATGGGCGGGACCTTGATACCATGTCTCTATCGCCCGATCCCTACTGCGCAGACTCTGGCTCCAAAATTACAAGAGGCCAGCGCCCATATCTGGGATGTTTTGGTTTCACTTTTGTACAGTGGGAGGAAGTGGAGATGCTTTGACCATCTTTATATACGGTCTATGTTAGAGACACTGTATTTGTGATTCACTCATTAATCTAATGGCTAATAATGGCTATAGTAAACATTGTCATCCATTCTCGCACAAATCATACTTTAATCCCTCTTTTCTTTCTCACCTGATTTGGGCCTCAGGTATAATGTCATCCACCACCACGTAAACCATCGCCCCGGCAGCAAACGCCAACGCATACGGCAGCAGAGGTTCTGCCAAGACGACGGCGACGGCGCCCAGCAACCCAGCAATAGGCTCTACCATGCCACTGAGCTGGCCATACCTGACCGAAAAACAATAGCAGAATTAAAAATTAAAGTGTCTGTACTCTGTCTGAGCCTTTTTGCAAAGGGTTGTTACATTATTGTACTCTCTGACACAGTGTTTAGACACAGACACACACTTGTCCTTACCAGAAGGCTTTCCATGTTGAGACTCCTGAACCCCGGAGCGGCAGGCTCACTGCCAAGCCTTCTGGGAAATTCTGGATGCCAATACCGATGGCCAAATTTCTGAGGAAACAAAAGCAGTCAGAATGCTCCCTTCAATACTTTTTGACTAACACTTACGATTCACTTTCATGAATTTTAGGGAGGGAAATACATTTTTTAAATAATTTACCATTGGATAAAATAATTATGAATGATGGCGAGAGACTTTAAGGTACAATTAAGAGGAATGCTCGGGAGCTCGCATATCTAATCTAATTTAGAAAAACATTTAACACAAAAACATTTAAAACCAAAACATATAAATATATTATAATACTAATTTGCTGCAAAATATTAAATTGAGTGAAAGAGGTAATGTCAATTCACATTTGTGATAAACAATCTTCATTTAACGGTAGCTCGGACCAGTAACATCGTGGTGGATACAGTCAGGTGATGCAGAGAAGACGTACTGCTAATGGCATACTTCATCGATTTAGTAGGCAGTATGCAGTACATACTGATTGAGTATGTAGTATGCATTACGTTAGAATGTGATTTTGAACACAGCCAGAGTGAGTATAGCATGTCCTGTTAATCTTATGACAGCCCAACCTTTCCGATTGGAACACCAGCCACGGGGCTTCTGCACGCACCCTTTCTGGTAATCCCCAAGTGCAATACTGTTCACTACGGTATGTCCACCATTCTTTTAGTTGTATTTGACAGCAGGTTAATTCCCAACTATGACATCAATCAACGTAAAACGTCTCCAAATCGCATCACTTTTTTTGGACCACTTAATCTTTCAATTTGGTGCACTTCGCATTGAGCAAAGGTGAAGTTATGGATGAACTAGACAGCAAGAGAATGTTGTACTCTAAGTTTATTTTTTTTCTTCCATTGGACCTACATTCAAGTACCAGTAGGAACTGGTGAGTATTGTGTTGGTACCTGCTTCATACAATGAAATTACACTGTAAAACACGGGCTGTATTACAAAGTGTTTCCCTTTTTTGCAGTGTGTGTCTCTTCATTCAAGAAATAATTATGTTCACTGCGCTTCTGTCAAATGGGTCCAATAGACTTTCATAATGAGATGCTGGTTCCCCAGATTGGGCTTGATTTGTTATTAAAGTGGATATGACTAGAGTTCCACATGTACTGACCTGAAATCTGTCTGCAGTACTACAATGTTAGCCACTAGATGTTAGCAGCACACAACAGCAGCACAGTTGTGGGCACAGGTGTAAAGTCTGACCATAGTCTTATCGTGACACACACCAAATTTTCCCACAAGTATTAACTTTATAACTAAACTTAACTATTTAAGGCTTATACTGGAAAAAAAAACAACCCAATTTTTTGGAAAACCAATCACAGCGCTTTTAAACCTCATTCTTGTGGGATCTATAATCTTGTGTGCAGAATGTCTGCTGTTTTTCCATATTAAATAGGGAAAATGTACTGTATGGGTGTTTCTTTGCCTTGATACCAATCTTACCTGGCGCTTTCAAAAGTAGCAGATGAAGTCTTTCCAATGGCTCCGAATGCAACACCCTACAGCCAAACCCTCTGCAGAAGAAAAACACAGACAATTGATCCCTGTTAGTCTATGATTTGTTCTTTGAAGCCATCCGTTATATAGGAAAAACAACATTTGAAGAAAGACGAAGGAACAGTGTTGGCTAAGTGTGGTACAATAAAAAAATAAGTTAACACTAGGGCTGTCAGCATTAACGCGTTAATCGCGATGCGATTAAGGGCCGAGCATAACGCGTACATTTTTTTTTATTCGCGCCGCCATTTATTAATTTATTTTACACTTCACTCGGCTTTGTGTCGTGCCTAACAGGCTACTATTTTGACCCTTTGCCGCACCGTTACTTATCATCAAGCTGCCACTTCCTCGTAACACATCCTGCTGCTGCAGGCTGCAGGCATGATGGAGGAAGACAGCAGCAACACGATTCGGAACGGTGCTTTTTACTTTCCAAAACTCCCGGACGGCTCGTAGACAAGTCGAAAGCCACATGCACGTTGTGTAAAGCCGAGTTAAAAGATCACCGAAGCACGTCAAGCTTGAGCTACCACCTACGGAGCTAAGCACAGTAGTACAGTCAACGTGACTCAGGTTGATGCTAGCGGGCTCAGGCAAAGCAGTATTTTGGAGAGTGCTACTTGCCGACCTGTGGATGAAACCAAATCCAAAGAAATTACTACAGCTCTTGCAAAATGGTTGGCAACTAACTGCAGACCTGTCAGCATCGTAGAGGACTCGGGTCTTAAAGACGTACTACGGTTGGCATGTTCTGAATTGTGCAATAATGACAGTAACACATTTTTCTTTTGTTTACAGTAAATAAATAAATAAATAAATAAACAAATACAAATCTTAAAGTCAAGTTCATAAAGTAACTTTCTTTGCATTCATTTGTTTCCCAATCAAGATACACTGGTAAGAATTGCTTTCCATTGTTAATATGTACTTAAAAACTGTTCTGAAATGCAAAATAATAGAATTTTAATCATGTGATATAACATGCAATTAATCGCGATTAACTATAGAACTTCAGCAATTAATTGCGATTAAGAAAACAATTATCGTTTGACAGCCCTAGTTAATACACATCTGTATGGGTGGAAACAGGTATCAAGACAGTATGCAGACTAGTGAAGATACTACGGGCCTGGAATGACATGAGATTTAGCAAATAAAGGCTTGGGTCTGTTCTTTTAGATAGAACACTGTGATCTTCTTACAGCAACAGTCAGCGGGTATCTCACTCTGAGAAATGCACTGCATTCTTTTATTTGGTCTCACCTTCTATAGTCAGGTTTGGTGTAACATTGCTACTGAGGTTTTATCTCCCTAACCATATCTGCAGAGGCAATGCAGACTGTAGAATGAAACCTATCTGCTGAACCACTGACCCAAAACTGAGACAGAAATATGAGAAATTAAGTCGTTTTGCTGTAAGGTTCAAATACATAGAGTACTACAACAGGAAAGCTGTCAAAAGTTGTGACCACCGTATCAAGCCGGTCTCGATTCTCTCTTCCGTGTTCCTGTGTTTGGGAAGTATGTGTGTGTGTGTGTGTGTGTGTGTGTGTGTGTAAGTGTGAGTGTTTATGTGCACGGGGAGTCAGATCTATAGGCTATTTAGCGTTTCATACCAAATGGGCAGAGTAGCGGTATTATGTCTACTTCATACGTTGACAAGCAGCGACGTGCTGCCATGCCGTTGAGAGCTAGGTTATTACAATGCTAAAAAATGCTAATTTACTTACATAAGAGCAAGCATCAAAGGGTTGTGCACACAGAGAGTTGAGTGGTTTAATCACAATTGTATCACTAGCACACAGCTGTAGAGCCAAGTCTTAAATTTCCTACCATGAGAGGACCACAGAAGATAAACCACCTTTGGGGCCACCTTCAGACCCTTTAAATCTTTTTTTGCCCATTTAGTGGTAATCACCTGAGAAAAGTTTAGATGTTTCTCCACTTTTCTAGTGTTCAACAATTGTATTTTCTGGTGCTTAATGAGAATTAATTAAGATGCCTCCATACAGCGGTTAACCCTGCACGGGGCAACTGTGCTCCAGCGGCTACAGGCCACGTCCACTAGGATCCACCTCCCTCTCCACTTGCTTATGTCATCCAATCATTACTGAGATAGAGTTGTAGCTTAAAAGAGAGGGAATGGATAGCACTATGACATGATTAATAGACACTAATACAATAAACATTCATTGGACTACCGGAAAATCTAATTTTGAAGACAATGTTCCTCCAAACAGATTGCTTTTAAATTGCTGTCTTTGTACACTGGTGTAATATAGCTAATTTAGGATACCAGGATACAATAAGGATCAGGTAGTATTATTCCCTTTTTTTGCCAAAAGTTAGATTAGAAGATTGGTACCACTCTCATGTCAGATAATCAATCAATCTTGTAATCTAACTTTGGCAAGAACGTGAACAAGCGCGCTTTTCAAAATGTCAAACTATTCTAGAGGTTCCTGTGGTTGCTGGAGTCACATGGCGAGCTATAGCAGCCAGCTGGAAAGGTCCTCAACTTGGGCAAGAATTGCCAACATAGAGTCGCCATGTTTGTGAAAGCACATTAAGGAAGCTTTCACATCAGGGACCAGGGCCCAGATCTGAGGACACTTGACCCCAAAGTACAGTTTGTTTGATTAGTGTGAACACAGTGTACCGTACCCGGGTCCGGTTCGTCGATCCGTGCCCGGGGCCACTTGAAAAGGTGGTCTCGAGTACGATTCATGTGTCCTCGGGTAGGGTTTGCATCAGGTGTGAAAAAACACCTGTACCAAAACACTGAAGTAGACTGCTATTTAATGCGAGTAGAGTTGCAAAGAATTTTCTCAACGCCGCATGTCTCCTTCGGATCTGCATATGTGTGCAGCATGTACTGATACCATCCTCTGAACTGCACGGCCATAGGTAATAAAGTAGAAACCCAGCTGAGAGGGTTGTTTTTGACATTGTCTCCAACATATAACCAATAGTAGGCATAATGCAAAGGTTGACTCCATTGTATGGGACTGGGATCTCGAGATTGGCGCTCTTTTCTACACTGTAGCAACATAAACAAATGTCACGTAGATGATGACTCAACTGTTCTCGGTTATAGAACAACATTGTTAATGGCAAAGCTGAGCAGCGGAGGAGTGGGGAGGGGGTATGAATGAATCGTACCAAATATGAAAAACGCCCTTACAACCTCTCAGAACTACTTGTGTAACAGCAGACTTTTAGTTTTGCTAAAACTATTCCTCGTTTTCTTTTGGAATGGAGACAGTGTCATGAGACCGAAACAAAGTGAGGCTTTTAAGGCGTCAAAGTATTATATTACATCTATTCTCTTTTATGCAGGAACTGATCTCTTACAATCCCATCTCTCCATTCCTTAGTATTCTTATCTTTTTTCTCTTCCTACAATATTAATAGCCTACATCAAGCTATACTGCCTTACACTTAGAACAAGGAGCAAAGATAACAATACGGTTACGAGAGAATGAGAGAATTAGGAAGAAGCAAAGCAGAGATGAAAGAAAGAGTATAGATACCATGCAAAGGCAAGAAACTATCCTGATGGACCTGCAGCTGCAGACTTTAAGAGCCCAGAGGCCACTTCATCATAATCTAACACCTGTCATTACCTCTGATAATAATGCACACTTCCTACCGGCCCATTACAGGCAGACATACTGTAAAGCCATTATGAGCAAAGGACCCTTCAGTTAGACTGTGTGACCCTTTACTATTCATCTCAATCCTCTGGAACTGTCTGAAATGCCGTGGGGCCAGTAGAAACTGAAAAACCTTCAACTGATATTGAATAAAACATGTGCTGAGTGTGTGTGTTTACCATTTGGGACAGCTGGTACAAGGCTAGGGGAAGACTAGCAGTTTTAAAAAATCTTAACTGATCTTACACAACAATCAACTTTCTATTTTGTCTTATGGTCCAACAGATGGTAGCATCACTGATATGAAGCTGCTGGGCCTGTGGAAAAGGTAATACATCATTAAAAAAAATAGTTGTATTATTTGCCCTTTTGGTTTAAGAATAAAAAAATTCCGACAACAGCTGCTCACCCTTAGTACTGCTACACAGCTGGAAATGTAAGCCGGGGTTTTTTTTTTTTTTGTAAGCTCACTGAGCTGGAAGTTTTTGTTCTAAAACAGAGTTCAGGGCTAGTAGGGGAGCACTAAACGCCCACACATCTGTCAACTTTTACCCATGAGACCCGTGTTTCAGTGTCTGCCGGCATCTCATGGCAGTTAAAGGAATATCTTGTGGATTGTTACAATATTCAACTAAATCAAACCTGCACTTTGCTGGCTTTGTTTGCAGCACTCCTGACCAAGCTGACAGTAGAGTTAGCTGAACCAGCAAGCAATCTGCATTGGAGCAGAAAGCAGTGCCTTGGTTCCACAACAAAGAACTCAAAATTGACGTTTGATGTGACACTAGAATCCTTTCTTTGTATTTTTTCTCCCTTTTGAGTAAATGGTTGGAGGAAGTCAATGCAGAATTGTACACTTTCCCATCGCATCCATTTGGCAAAAGGTTTTACCAATGCTGGTTTGTTTGAGTCCATCAATTTAGTCCTGACGGAAATCTATTAGATGGATTGTCCTTGGCTTCTGTACAGACATTCATGGTCCCAATAGGGTGAATCCTACTGAATTTGGTGATTCCCAGAGTTTTCCTCTAGCGCCACCATGAGGTTGACATTTTTGCATTTTAATGAAATATCTTAATTGTTAATGAATAGACTGCCATGAAACTGGTGCAAATATCCATAGCCCCCGGAGATTGAATCCAAATTACTTTGGCGATTCCCTGACTTTTCATGTAATTCCACCAGCTCAAAGCTTTCACTAATCCAATCAATACTTCTACTTGATGTTATGGCACAATTTGGTATAGACATCCATGGTTCCCAGATAATGGATCCTAATGACTTTGGGGATCCCCCAACTTTTTCTCTAGTTCTACCATGAGGTTGACATTTGTGGTTCTACGTGAAACCTCTCAGCAACAACACTATTGGATGGACTGCCATGACATTTGGTAGAGACACTGTTCCCATCAGGATGAACTGTATTTACTTTGGTGATCCCCTGACTTTTGATCTAGCGCCATCGTCAGGTCTAAAATTTGTATTTATTGAATACTTTGGTTTATGACCAAATACCCGTAAAATGAATGACATTACAATCAGCAAGTATGAACATGTCACCAGATCATGTTAGACAGCACTCTCCACCACCATTATCAAACAGTAAATATGAGGGAATATCCTCCAGAAGAATGGCACTTACCCCTTTACTTGAGTTCCACAGATTAAGATAATCTATGCAAAGGAACATTGAAGCTGTTCTGGAGACTCATGGTGGCCCAAATCTTACTGAGAATCCAACACATTCACACTCCTAACTCGTAAAATACTAACGCTTGGTCAGGACCCCTTGGCATCACTTTTTAACGCTTTGGTGTCATTTTTCAACATGTTGGGTCAGAACCCCATTGCCGTAATTGTGTGCAGGGTAAAACCAGAGATGGTTTAGAACCGAGATGCTCCAACTCAGAGTAGTTTCCTGTATCTGCGTCACGTGGGCTCTGCCACGGCCACACCTCTTTAGGAGACTAGCGGCAGGTCCTGAGTGTATTGATTCCAATGGGAGAAGTGAACGTGAACACAGATTAGAAGCGATTCTATCGCCCCATGGTCACCAAAGTATATATTGGACCCATTTTTCACAAGCCACATATCTCCAGAACAGAGACACTAAAATGAAATTTTTCAGACGGACACATCAGGAGAAAATTAACGTTGTTTGAGACATGTTTCTGTCTCAGGACCAAACTCTCGCGAGATCTGGCAACACAGAGACTACTAACTAACGTTCGTGAACGCCCTAACAAAACTAATCTCTGTGATGCTAAATATGTCTTTTAGCTGTGTAAATATCTAACGTTAGCAAAAGAACATATTAATAAATGATTTAAATATAACTTTTCATCCATCCACACTATGTTCACTACACGTTGTGTAGGCTGGTTGTGTGTGTGTGTGTGTCTGTGTGTGTGTGTGTGTGTGTTTGTGTGCATGCAGCAGTGATCCTATCAAATTCCTGCTTAATGATGTATGCTCTTTTAAGCGAGTCTGACGATACTGCTGCTGACAGCCCATTGTCACAGCCGCCGCTCATTTCCATCGTACTTTCCTTTAATCTTTTCTCCTCACCAGTCTACACTTCTTTTTCCACTGAGCCTGCCATTACTTTACCTCCTCTCTCTCAGCTCCCTGGCCTTTTTTTCTTACCGCAGAACTGCGAGGTTAAGTTCATTTTACAGTTTTCTTTTCATCTGTTTTTTTGGTGAGATGTTTCTCTCATGCAGATCAAAGTCTCCTTTCATTGCTCTTTATGCTGTTGCTTTTTCATCCTCCCGTTTTCAGGGGTAGCAAGATGATATTTTAGTATATGTACAATAATCTACTGGATCATAAAACACAAATGACTTAATGAAAACCATGACTAAATCCCCTGCAATACTTCAACATCTGAAGAATTAGCGGTAACTCCTACACTGAGTGGCCCAATCCCAAAGTGAGCCCTGAGGACCAAGGACTAAAGACTCACAGACTTAATTGATCTCAGGTACTAAGGTATAAATGGGATTGGGACAGCACTTCACGAGATCACGTTACCTTGGCGACTTTTAATAACAAAGATGTTGCTGACACTTTCCGGTTTGGGAATTTTCATTTTAAGTTTGTTGCTTTCCACACGGCCAAGACACAGGAGACGGCTGCCTGATTCCACATTTTTTCAAACTCTTGTTTTATAAGCTGGACAACAGGTTGGTCTGTGTTCCGTGGTCGTGTGTCGTGCTGTTGTTTACCTTTGCAATTTTTCGAATTTCCCTATGGTCTCCGTGGTAAACGTCACAACGCTTTGAACTGTGGGTAATTCCCTTTGGTGAAGTCTGCATCGATGCAGACTCACGGAAAGGGCTCGGTAAGTGTGTACTCAAACCCTCACGCCCTTTGAAATTCGACATTGGGACAACCCTAAGCCCTTACGAATTTCGCGAGAATGCGCACCAAAGTCTGTGAGTCTGAGTCTGGACTTTGGGTTTGGGCCACTGTGTCTGCTTCAGTTCCCATGGAAAATATTAGATTCACTTAGCTCTCAATTACTTTGCATGTTGTGAATTCTTAAATAGTGTCCCCTTGGACTCTGTTTACCTAAGCTTCAGGCCTGTATTTGTAACAGGCTTCTATTAGAGGCTTTACTCCTATTTTTCGCATTTTATTAGTATTTTTTTTCCACTTTATTAGAAGCCTCCCTGTTTTCTGATATGCTTCTGTTTGAATTCGCTGCTTATGCCATTTGGCGTTAATGCAAACTCAAAACACCCTTTGCATTTACCTGTTGTTTCTGACAAATTTAGGAGAATGTGAATTTCCTCAGCACTCATTCAATCAGTAGATGTCATGTTAGAGAAGCAGCAAATCCTTACATCGGAGAAGTTGGGACCAGAGAATGTTTGACATTTTTTGCCTGATAAGTGGCTAATTAATATACAATTTTCGTTGACCAATCAATTGACTGACTAATCGTTTTAGCCCCAGTCTTGCGTACAATATGAAAAACACAAACAATCTGATATATTTGATGTGAATAATATGATATTATTTTTAAATGACTGGTAGTTCCTGGATAATTCTTACAACTCCCTAACTTATGTTTTGGTATATTTGATACTTTGTACTTAAAGACTGTGATTCTCATCATTTACAGAAACATAGTTTAATAAAGTAAAGTGGTTAATTATTCCCATTAGTAAAAGCCTTAGGTCCAAGAAAGTGACCTTGCTAAAAAATAATATACAGTATTGCTCAATCAAACTTTCCTGGACATGAATATATATAAAAAATGGCCTATTACAATTTTCCTTCAACATCCTTGTTAACGAGCAAATAATAGAGGATGAAAGGAAACACGCCATAGTTTTGACTATAGATTATTTACTTATTTATTGCACTAAAGAATTTATATTCTTCTATTTATGCTTCTTTTATATATATATATATATATATATATATATATATATATATATATATACATATAGCTTTTATATTTATGCTCTTATATTTGAGTAGCATATCTGTACAGGCATCTGCATATGGTCGGTAACTTAGCAGTATGTATGGATGAGCAGTATGCATAGATGGGAAGTAACGAAGTACAAATACTTCGTTACTGTACTCAAGTAGATTTTTCAGATATTTTTACTTTTACTCCTTACATTTTTAACACGAATATTGGTACTTTCTACTCCTTACATTTTACAAAATTGGCTCGTTACTTTAGTTTAAAATAATTTCAGTGGAGTTACCGTTATTTTTCGCGTCATCAATACCGAATTAAATCTAATCGGATGGGAATATACGTTATATACGCACCACTACAAGACGACTCAACAGATTGGGCGGCATTCATTCGCGGCAAATCATTGCGGCTTGATGGCGGTAACGGCCATCTAGTGGTTGTTAGTTGTAACTCTTAAAGTATGGGTAACTTCTTAATTAATGTCGGTTTAGTAATTCATATTTTATCCTTTATTTTCTTTCCAGAAGCCATATTTGAGCACACACACATACATGTAGATTCCTTTAAATGTTAAGGGGAAGATTAAAAAAGAGAAACTGGATCTGTGAATCACAATTGAATTCATATCTTGCTACTCAGTCAGAATCTTATTAACCTGGAGTCCCAGTCTCTGTCACAATAATCATATATGTGATGTTTTAGGCCTATTGGCAGACATCCATTTAAAATGTAGGCAATGGCATATAAAGAGCCTTTTTTCCATGTCCACTGATCCACATTTGTTTGGTTCAGGTTGCTTTGCATAAACAATGGTTGTCATTCGCAATTATTTAAAGAATTAGTATGTATTTGAAGTAGCAGTGGTCCATGAGTTGATGTTTTGCACGTTGTCTATGATTTGGTATTTTTTGCCTGTGGTTTTACTATCCACAATGTCTTTTTTGTTTGATGTTTTCTTTATGCGGAGGCAAAGCATGGCGGCGGCGGTAGCAGTAGCGGCGGCGGTAGCAGTAGCAGCGGCGGTAGCAGTCGCAGGTGGTTGTGAATTACTACGGCAAACAAACAGCAAATACGCAACAATTCAGGTCTGATATTTGTGCTGCAATATTGACATTCTACTGGCTCCGATTGTACTACATGGCTGCCCGCCAAAGCCGCCTTACATGGACAATAAACAAACAAAGGATCAGTCCTAGACTGCAAAAATCTTCATGCACACCAACGCAAACTCCACCAAAGTCTGGGTTTTCGCCCACTTTCTCGGGTGGTCTTGTCGGTGTGATTTTTGTCCTCATGGTGGGCCTGCATGCTGTCGGAGTCCCTGCTCCTATCCGTGGTCGTCTCCCTTGCTGCCTGCCCGGCTGCCTGGGAGGTGAGGAGCCAGGTTGCCTGGGCCGGCTGGATGGATGGTTTGCAGCGCTGCCGGCTGTGCTGGAGGGGGTGCTCCAGGAGCCGGGCTGCTGCCCACCGGGGAGCCATGCCTGGAGGTTCCGCCCTGCTGGAGTCGGGACGGGGGGCTGCGGACGATTCTGGAGCTGCGCTGTGTTGGGGCCTGCCTCGGGGAGCGGCGGGCCCCCTGGGACGGACAGTTGTTGGCCCCCCGGGGCGGCTGCTCTGTGTGGGTGTGCCCGACTGCCACGTACCCGGCCGTCAACGGAGTTTTCTGCAACAGCAGAGTTTTCTGCACCACGGACCAGTTCCCCGGTTAACAACCCACACTGTTCTGACCAGAGGTCTGTGTTCTCCATCCAAACTATTATTTTTCACCAGTGGGTAACTGATGTTAAACCAAATGACTCTGATGAAAATGAAAATAAGTCTAAATACGTTTTAAGTACATCAAGACTTTTAATAACTATTCTCCTGTTCATTGGAAATGTTGAGGTTAATCCCGGGCCTGACTCAAATACTTTCTTGACAACTTTAGGCAATTCCCTCGAGTGTGTAAACACTCAAAATGTTTACTGTATGCTGATGATACTGTGATTTATCTCTCCGATTCAAATCCTAATGTCATAAATTCCAAACTATCATCTGATCTTCACCTCTTACATGATTGGTTGAAAAAGAACCACCTGACCATCAATGTAAAGAAAACTGAAAGTATGTATTTTCATTCACCCAGAAAAAGTTTTTCTTTTACTGATTTTATTACTTTTGCAAACCAAGATCTTGTTGTCACAAAGACCTACAACTACCTTGATGTGCTACTTGATTCACACCTTACATATCGGGAACACATTTCTAAATCAACAAAAAAGTTGAATCAGAAACTCTATGTGTATAACAAGATTAGATCATATCTTTCCTTTTCGGTTTCTGAAACCTACCTACATGCCATTTTGCTTTCAACAATGTCCTACTGTCTTCCTATCTGGTCTCTTACCACTAAGGACATTACTGAACCAATAGCACGACTATACTACCGAGCACTTAAGATTCACAGTAATCTTCCAAAGTGGTCTCATCATTGCAGTGTGCTCACACGCACAAATGCTTTGACTTACCAGAACTACGTAAACAGCCATGCTATTGCATTTCATTTTCAGATTCAAAATAGCTCTTTACCAGCACTTACAGTTCTTCTTCCGACACACAATATGAGACCACTATGCGTCACTAGGTCAGTCTCACAGGCACTCCTTTCAGTTCCCCCATATAAAAACAACTACGGTCAGAAATCCTTTTTCTATATTTACACCAACATTTTGGAAGACATTCCCCATCACATTCGAACATTATCATCCATCACATATTTCAAAAAGTCATATAAACTGTTTCTTCTTGATAGTCATACTTGCACACACTGATTTGTTCATGTATTGTTCTTCCGTATTTAATATTTTGTTTGTTTGTATCTGTCTAGTCAATGGTGATGTCCTGTGTGGATGTGCCGAGGTTGTGTTCATTGTCCTATGCTGCTGCAGAACAGGAACCTGCTGTAAACCAGTTTTTAATCTGAGTCAACTTAATTGTTGCTTTTAAACTTTCCTCTATAATAAATTAAATGAAATTAAATTAATGTTTTTGTATTGCCAATGCCGCAACTTGCCCTTGTCCAACACAAATTTCTCCCAAGGGAGACAAATAAAGAGACCTTTGCCTTTACCTTGATTTCTGAGTAATCCTCAACTCTACTGTATATCCACTATTATCACTAGGGCTGGGTATCGTTAAAAAATGTTCGATACCGGTACCAATACCAATAGCGTGAACTCGATACAGATTCCTAAACGATACTTTTTCGATGCCAATTTCATTAAATAAAAAGAAATTACAACATTACACATTACAGCACAAATCTTTTTAATTGTTTTTCAGCTCCTATTACGTGAACCCCGTCTCTGTGGGTAATGTAGAGTTTTTCCTGCGTGTCTCTAAGACGCGTAACGCTAAAAAGCCAATCACAAGCATTATTGCATGCTTATTGGCTCACTGACGCTGATGAGATTTACTCCTTTGGTATTGAAATTGGGTAATGAATGACGAGGCATTTTTCGATACTTGATACTAAGGAGGCAATTTGGTCGGGGCCTAAAAAGTATTGACTTGGGTACCCAGCCCTATACATCATGATATGAAGGTTTATCTCGTATTCCTCTTAGACCAGCTGCTAGCAGTAGCTGTCAAAGACCTTGCTTTATCCATCACACTAACAGGGATCAACCCTAGACCATCAATCTCCTGCTTTGATGGACCGTCACCAAACACAGACAAGTTGTGTCTGTGCGGTATAATGGAGAGTCCAGAGCCTCGTTGAACATCGGTGCATTACTATGCAGCTGCCGTTTGTGTTGTTCGAGTGGAAGAAAACTATGCATTACCAGGGTGAGGGCTTCTATTCCCACTCGTTCAGCTAGGTGTCAAAAAATAAGTGCACTTATCATGCCCTGGGGAAAAGCACTCACTTTATTCAGCACCAAATAATGGACCAAATTACTGTTTGATATCGATATTAAAGCCAAAATAAAATACACCTCTTTCATCAGCCTGAATCACAAAATGGGGTTATCACAAAGCCACTAAGAGAAAGAATGCAAGGTCCTCAATGTTTCTAGCTAATGTTAAATTACATGTTTACTGGGTGAAGAAGCACTTCAGTGAAGCCAAAAAGATCCCTCTTACTGCAATTTGGGGGCAGCAAAATTACACATAACACGAAAATGCAAAAGGGTAGTTTCCACTACGTGTTACGTATGGTAAAAATGACTTTTTTCTTTTATTAGTAATGATAATCATTTAGAAATAATGGGTAACTAGACATATTATAGTAAAGCATAGTCTAGACACGAGTGCTTATATGAACACAACACACACAAACACACACGTGAAGAAAATAAAATGGCTGAATAAATTTGCCTGAACAATTGCGTTTTTGATGACGCGATCAAATATCAGCCAGCGTAGAGAGAGAGGTGCGCAGGCTTTATAAATGCAGCAGACATGTCGGCAGTGTGGCTGTCAGTGAGGGCTAGACTAGGACTGTATGAACTTTACTGTTGATTTCGGTTTTCCAACTTCGCCCCAGGTGTGTCCGTCAAAACACGAACGGAGACTTCTCTCTTTTGATACTTAGTAACTATATGTAACTTTGAAATGTTTCTGAAACTGTGTAATTTTTCTTATGATGATCATAAATGACCTGAACAGCAAATAAGACTAACAGTGAAAAGAACACTATTTTTATATAGTTTTTAATAAGGCCTTTGCCCGGGTCAGATTTTTCCTGCCAAGTCACAAAATGATTTACGGCAGACGGCGCTATAGTAAGACATTCTGATGGGTCACAGATTTCGGTGTATCACCGGAAAAGCCTGTGTTAATGAGTATCGAGCCAGGTAAAAGGTAGCAGGAGATGTCTTTATGTAGGCCTAATTGTATTTAAATTTGATTTAATAAGTTATCTGTTGTAGTTATGGCTGATACTGGGGCAGGACCATCACAGGAAAGAAGGACGTTAAACGAAGAACAACTAAAAGCTAAAAGGGAAAGTGAATGACAACGGGCGAAACTGTGAAACAATGATTTTTTTGTCTGAGCAAAATATTTATCGCGACTATATGACCTCCCGGTAACGCTAACTCAGTAATCTACAGTGGGCAATGCAGCACCGGAAAGAAAAGACCTTTACGACAGCATGTGTGGTAAAAAAAAAAACTGCCACTTTTGTCAAAAGCAACCGCTAGAATCAACACAAACTGAGAGTTACATATAGCCACTTTAAATGAATTAATTATAGGACTTACAGGTCTCAAGGACACACACACTCGATCGTAACCGGCTAATTATCCTCTGAACAGCGGCAATCTACGTTCATTTCTCTCTTTTCTTCATGTGGTGCGTGTGCCGAGAAATAAGCTATACAGTTGCAAAATCTGTCTTCATTTTAGTTCGACAATGGTCAGTTAAAAAAAAAACGCAGGCAGTGTGTAGCCGGCGTTAAAGCCTTGACTTTCTAAATAAACAGGTGTTGAGTTGGTGGTTTTGCAGTCAGCTCCAAGAAATGTCAACAATGACTGTTAATTGCTTCCCTGTTGTTTTTTTAGATCAATCAAATCATCTGTTTCCTTTCTCAAGAGTGTAGTTTTGAATAGTGAACACAGCTCTCTTCGCTAGACGTCACCTTGATGTTTGATTGACATGCCATTAGTCTAATTAGCTCATTAGACTTGACTGAATGGCATCTGTGTAGAGTTCAATAATGCAATGCGTGTTCCAGGACAAACCTGTCTATTTGACAAGATTCTTCACCATAAATATTCAAACAACTTGTTCCAGGAGAAAAAACAAACAAAGTATTGACATTTAGTTAGGATTTCAGCCTACATTTGGTACAAAACAACATAGGCTGGCAAACAAGGATTAGTGCAGTCCATGGCTGGCCCTCTGTGGAGCTCAGCACCAGGTGAGTCTTTCTAAATGAATGGTGAATTGTTTGGCCTTCCTTGAGCTGTTGTGTTGAATTGATCAGGTGATGAAGAAGCAAAAGTGGTCATAAAACATAAGCCGGGGAGCAGACTTCGCTTCCCGGGGAAAATAAAAAGACTTTCACCAGGGAAATGCGTGTTCCTTGGAAGTGTTTTAATCCAAACCACGATATTTTTCCCAAAATGAACTAGTTGTTTTGGTGCCTAAACTGAACTTTCGTCACTGCATTAACGCTCACTTTTTGTCGCCTAAACTTAACCGTAATGTCTGGCGAAACGACCGGCAGCTCGAGGTGCTCTGTACCTGGCTCAAAGTCATTTTGAATTTGTTTGTTTATGTTTGTTCAATGAGCATCGGCCAAGTTTCCCATAGTCATAACCAGTAGTTAAAGTGGGCCGGAACGATCCAAAACGGCGTTCCGGCCCCTTCGATCATTAAGTAAAAAAAAACGAATTAGCAGCTTCACACATCAACATTTTCCGTTCGCCAAATATCCTTTCAAAGTGTTTTCAAAGGGCACGTGTCTGTAAAAATAGCAGGAGAGCCGCATACTATCTGTTAAAGTCAGTTGAACAGGTGAAGATCACGTTGCCAGTAGCCTACCCTTTACAAACAGGCTCGTTAGTGAATGACATGGTAACATGCTGCAGATCCGGTGTTTTCAGCTGAGCGAGACAGCGAATATTCGGTTAAAATAGAACGGTGATGCTGTTTGGCCCTTATTATCTCTGTGAAGTTAGCTGGAAGTGAATGTAGCTGCGGTGTGTTTTATGTGGACTTTTGGGCACCTGGGTAGCTCACCTGGTAGAGTGGGCGCCCATATACAGAAGTTTACTCCTCGACGCAGCGACCCTGGGTTTGACTCCGCCCTGCGGCCCTTTGCTGCATGTCTTCCCCCCCTCTCTCTCTCCCCTTTTCATTTTTTTTAAATGCTTGTCAACAACCGATCATATGGCCTTGTGTGCTCAGATTTTGTCCAGTGTTTGCCTCATTTTGCTTCTGTGCCTTATAGGTCTAGGTCTAGGAACTCTTCCGTAGCTGTCGGGATTGAGGACCTCTGTAGGCAACCTTTTTTCCCCAGCGGGTCCTCTTCCTGTTTCAGCCACAACCTTGGTACAGTATTCATCACGTTCTGGTGCCAGGTGACTGCTAGAATGTTGCCGCCGCTCAGAATCAACGAGAAGAACCAAAAGAAAAACGTAACCTTCATTTGGCCTTTTATGGACGGCGTATACCCAGGTCACTTTATATAAAATATGTTTAAATAAATGATTTTTGTGAAGACAGATGCACTTTTCTTCTCCTCTGCATTTTATTATTTGCAGCAGTGAACAAGTAAGTAGGCTACTCTAGTACTGATTTATGACCATTACAGGACGAATGTTTAATAGCATTAAAAGTAAAGTTAGGTTTTGCTGTTCGCTTCCTGACTCATTTTAACAGAGAAAGAGAGTGGTCTGCGCGAGTCAGCGCCACAGTGACCTGCACGCTGCAGTCGTGTGTGTGTCTCGGCCAAGAGGGAGGGGGGGAGGGGGAGGGAGGGAGAGAGAGAGAGAGAGAGAGATAAAGAGCGGCGTACCCTCTAATGTTCTAACACTGGGTTTCACCGGCTGCTTTTTTCTTCCGCTATCGCTCTGCAAAAGTTAACTCAGATTCAACTTTGGTGAACGGGCGGGGAGATCTTCTATGCTTCTTTCGAGGCTGCTGCTCTGCACTTGTGTACTGATATCACGAGACACTTTTTACCTCGACAAGAAATCTCGTTTTAATCTCATAGCCACATTTCAGAAGGAAATATTGTACTTTTTACAACACGTAGTTTACAAAATGCGATGTTTTATTGTAAATTAAACTACCCAACGAGATACAGGCCTACAAGAAACAGCTAAAAACGATTAGCCGATCAAACACTTAGTTGACTGACGGAACGGCTTTGATACGTTTCCAGTTTCTGAAACGTGAGGATTTTTCTGCATCGAGTACTTTTAATACTTTAGGTACACTTTACTGATCATACTTACATTGTGTTACATTTTCTCAGTCCCTCCCCCCTTTCTGCTAAAGCCCAAAACGGTCTCTAAGCCCCTCCCCCCACAAGGGAGAATGAATGCGTGTGCATGAGCAGTGATTGACACGCAGTTAGACACCCCCCCCCTGGCCCTGATTGGTGCATCTGAACAGGGAGCGGTGGATTTTTGCAAATCACACTACAGGCTGTAGGTGGAGCCAGAGGAGCCAGATTTTTCTTTTAATGACCTGCTTCATGTAGTTCTACTGGAACATAGAGTCAGTTTCAGCAAATATGACAGAAAGTTAGTTTTATAAGTCTTACCTACTGCATCTTTAAGTAACATTTTCAATGCAGGACTTGTACTTGCCCCCCCCCCCCAGTCAGTCATATGGAACTCAATGAACTGCAGTTACATTTAAACCTCTCGTGAGTCACTGGGTGACACATTCTCTGAACAGCATTGACAGAGTGGGAGCGCATTCTAAGAATTCTATTTAACTGCAGTAGCAAACTTCTTCATCAGTGACATTGACAAATTCCTTACTGCAGCTGCTTTGGACAACCATATGGCTCGTACTCACCTGGGATGTTGTGGATGGTGATGGCAACAATGAGTAGAACAATTCGCCGCCAGCTGCTTCCTGTCCGCCCAACCCCTTCCTGTTGTTTACTTCCTGTTTCCTGTCCATCTGAGTTGACCGAATGAGGTCCTCTCCTCCTCTGGTACACATCTCCATTATCGACTTTATCTGCACGACAGAGGAGAGTAATGGGTTACACTTTCCTTGAAGGTATCTACATAAGAGTAAAATGACCCTGACATGAACGTGTCAAACATTATAAACAAGTCATAAACGTTTATGACATAACGCTTCTTTTAGTAAGTGTCATTCGGTTTTTGTCATGACAAGTTATGGTTAGGGTTCATGTGTCATGACTGTGTCATGTGTTCATGACAGTGTCACGTCACTCTTGTGTAGATACCGTCAAGTAAAGGGTTACCGAATAATGTTGAAAACAAAATGATGCAAACACTGTTTCACGTTCATACACAGAGACATGTGGTATGTCTCCCACATCATTTTGGCATGCAAGGTAACTGGCAAAACAGACAACAGACAATCTTTTCGTAACTCCACCAAACAAGACAATCCAATACCAGCCACCCTGCAGAGTGATTAGCCAGCGCAGAAGTGTGAAACTAGGCAAGGTTTGAGCTTCTCTCCCAGGCCTTTATTCCCATTTCTACAATCCATTGTGTCGAGACTACAAAGACACAGAAGTCTCGGAGAGAAATCAGGGAGGCAGTGTGATGCATTCATAAAGACTTCTTCATGACAGGTGTCATGTCACTGTTATGCACACCCCTTTCAAATGAAGTATTTTTTAATATATCCATTTCTTAATTATAATTTAACTTTACCATTAAGCATGTAATCATCTCAGTGGTACCACTGCAGACTCCATAATCTTTAGCTCTTTCCTTCCTGCAACCTGTCCATTCTAATCACCATCTTCTTCCATCTCTCTTTCTCTCCCCTCCACGTCCTTCCTTTTCTCCCTCTCAAATGCATTGTCAGACACAAGCAATTGACCTCTATTAGTGCATTCCAAGTGTCTTGTTTTGCCATGTCGACGGCTGTAAGTTTAAATTATCCAACATGCAAAGGTCAAATGATCTGGAGTATGCCTGGGGTGCTTCCTCAGCCAGTGCACGCTTTCAAAGGCCAACAGCCCTAAATCCATTTTTTAATTGAACTTCTGGAACCATTTAACAATAACTACGGGCTGTGTGTGTGTGCAAACATTACAAAGAGCCTGTGCTGCAAGCTACACCCACACGTCACACAAATTACTGGCTAGGTGAACCATGTACTGTGCCCTTTGTGTTGAGACTGACACAGGAGTATTGATTCAACTATATTATAATAGTAATATTTACTTTACATGTTTCACTATGTGGCGTCGATGCATTCGATTACATCATCTCTAGTCGTGCATTGCCAGACCTTCCTCCACAGCGCTGCGGGGGAGGGTCTGGCTAGTCCACACAGCATTCCGGGATGGGAAACAAAATGTGCTCTGGTTTACTGGCATTTCTTTAAACCAGTCGTAATTGTGCCGTTGCAAAATAGCCTCGGGAAGGAACTTGTTTTGGCTAAACGTGTACTTTCAGAAGTTGTTTTAGTCGTGCAACAGAAAACTCAGACTGGACAGATAGTCTAGCTAGCTGTCTGGATTTACCCTGCAGAGATCTGAGGAGCAGTTAACCATAGTCCTCAGAAATCCACCGGAGTTTAGAATTCCAGCACAAGGAAAGAGGAAGGTAACGGACATCCGGTCGAAAAGGACATCCTCAAAATGTGCATAAAAATACGTGAATGGATACGTGGCGAGAAAGTGGCAGCATTACTTGTTCTATTCTACTATGAAAGGAAAGTAAAACGAAAAAAAGAAAAAAAATGGAGCCCCAGACTTCTCTGCAGCAAAGTCCAATACAACAGTTTCAGCCACAACATATAAACGAAATACTCCAATCATATTAAAAGAAGTGTGCATGTAACACACTTTATTTTCACACTGTTAAAATAAAGTAAGCACCAGATTAGTTTTCTGATTTAGCTACTCTACATGCAAAATCATGCATCACGCTACAAACTGATGAACATCAAATGGGGAATTTTTTTTTAATGTCAGGATCATTTTTATCGTTTGTGTGTGTCTTTATTTGTTTACTGATTCTTTACTGACACAGCTAATTATGCATCTAGAAATGGAAAAAAAATAGAGAAATACAGAATATGAGGAGAGGTGTTTGAAAAGTCCAACAATGCTGGTGTGTGTGTGTGGTTTATCAGTGTTTTAAGACCCAACGTCTCCTTCCAGGCAGCGCTGCCCGGGCTGCACTAGGATTAGGCAATGGTTAGGGTTAGGTGACTTGAAGTCAACGGTCGCAGCGCTGCCTGAAAGGAGATGTTGGGGGCTTAAAACACCACTGAGCGTGTGTGTGTGTGTGTGTGTGTGTGTGAATGCATACTGTATGCAGGTACACATGCATGACAAGGTTATATTGAATCGGCACCTGATGGCAGTGGTGTAGGTCTTAAAAGGTCTTTAGCACATAGTCAAGGCTGTGACAAATTTGGAACTGTTAGTTTTCTAAAATAAAAAAAGGACAACAAATAAAAAAAGGCAGACTTGAGCTGCACTGAATCAAGATAATGAGACATAATAGGAGCCACATACAGTAAACCTGACAAGACAGCCTGTCAGGTTGAGGCCGAGGCCAGGAGGACTGTCATAAGTGGGAGTGAAATGGCTCTCACAGGACTTGAATATTAATATGTCAGTGGTTTGCATTAGGGGAAGTCAATATTAAATTAATTCAAACCTAAGCCTGTTCTTGTTCCTGTTCTCTCACTCTTGTCCAGTTTCCTCCTGTTTGAGAAACATTTGTTGGGGACTATTTTCAATTCCAATGAATATACATTTTGAGTGAGTATTTACAGGACTAGCATAGTGTACGCTGTGATAAAACCTAATACTGCTATATTTTTAACACACTGATGTCTTTTAGGGCACGTTCATACTTCCTCTTTGGTCCGGACTTAATTACAGGAGGACAACAGCCAAAATTTGGTCCGACCAAAAGACATTTTTATTTTAACGATCTAAGCGCACGGCGTGAAGCGCCTGGCGCAGGTGCGTTTAGAGCGTGTACGAATCCACTTTTGCTAGTTTAACGGCGGAAAGAAGGGTCCGTGCGCCAGGCGCATGGTTCAAAACAGTTGTACTTAGTGTCATAATTAATCATAGGTGCGTTTTGGGCGTAACCAAAAAATCAATCTCCAATTCCCTTTAAAAGCCAGGCGCGTTTGTACCTTGGCGCATTGCTATTGTGATGGCGAAGTAAAAGCGAGCAAGCAGATCATATCATAATACTATTTCACATTGTAATATTTTTATTTTTTATTTTTGTGCTGCTGCGTGTCCCTGTGTGTGTAACAAGCATAGTGTATGCACGCTGTGCACGAGCCTAGGCACATTCTATTAATGCGCTGTTAAAATAACAATGAAATGTTGCGTTATTGACTTCAGACCACTTTCTAAATCAGATCACTTTCCACTGCCTCAAGATAGCAATACGCCAAGAATGCACCTGAAGTTCTGGCAGGCTGTTGTTGTGAAATAATAGAAGCATAGCTCCCTAAGGAATAGCTCAGTGCTTAGTGTGTGTGTAAGAGACAGTGGCGGTACATGCGCTCAAAGCAAACAGCTGTCGGCTATCAGAGCAGAGAATAAATTGGCAGTTTACTGAAGTGGTAGTAAATGCACAGTGTATAGTTTCAGTTTGTCTCTGCCGTAGCTCCTCCGAGTAGAGGTAATGCAACAAAAGAGGGATGGATAGGAGAGGAAGGGGAAGCCTGTCTACAAACAATCAGTATCGGGAAACGGGGCTCACGTATATGATGACAGGACGTAGTTATGTCATGTATAGTTCTTCAGTGCAATTGCATACCTGCAGTGTGAAACCAAAACTAAACACATCAAATGTATGCAACTTAAAAAAAAACATGAACCTTGGTCGGATTTTCAGGTGAGAAAAGGCCCTTAAAGGTGCAATATGTAATATATTTACAGTATTAAATCCAACAATGACCACAATATGTCATCAGATATTAAAGCTTTAGTGCATAACTTTAGTGCGCAGTCACGGAAGGCTTGCATCATGTGGACGCGCCGACAGTTTTGTTGTCGTTGGAATTCCTCATGGGGGTGACAGAAACTACGCACTATAGCTTTAAGGAAACATGTAAAGCTGATGCCAGTATTTTCTCCTTTGAAATTTATGTTCCGTGACGGAATGTTTGTTTGTGTTTTGGCCTGTGCGTTGGTATTTACTGCCCAGTTTAACAGCTGGGCTGGGTTGCCAGATATACCTGTAAAAACTCAAACCCAGCGCGCTACAGCTGTAGTACAGCCATGGAGGCAGCAAACAAACAAACGGGATTAACGGAAATAGATTCTACCCGACTTAAAAAACAGTTGCGTGAACAGAGACGTAGCAAACCCTGGGTAAATATTGGTGGTGAAGTGACCCGTCTGGTCCTGGCTAACGCCAGCATGCTAACACACTATGGCTGCTAACGTTACTGGCGAACCAGGCAAGCGAGCCTCGCCCGTTTTACTGCATGTAGCCTGTTCAGTGGCCGAAGCAAGTAACACGCAAGAAAGTGTGTCTGGCAGTCGGGTAAAGAGGACGGCGAGGTAGTCATGTTTTTAGCTGCTGTTGCCGTAATTTTTAAACCAAGAAAGTGTGTCTGTCAGTCGGGGAGGGAGGACTGCAAGGTAGTGTTGTTTTTACTGGCTGTTTCCGTCATTTTAAGCCAAGATAGTGTGTCTGACAGTCGGGGAGGGAGGACGGCGAGGTGGTGGTGTTTTTAGCGGCTGTTGCCGTAATTTTAAGCCGAGAAAGGGTTGTCAGACGGATAAAGAGCTTTGCGTGAGCACAGGCTTTTATGACTGTCAACATAGCCAGCATCTAATGTTAGCTACTCCGCTGTGCTGTGGAGTAATGTCTGGCTATGTGAGACTAGCGTCTAGCAACGATGATGCTGTGTTCTCAACCTGGCAACCTCCGTGAACTTCGAGACGACTCTCTCCAGTTATTTTGAATTTGGACTGCAGTAACTATTTTAAACGCTAGCTGTCTGTGTTACATATTGGACCTTTAATAGTTTCTGGACAACAATGGAGCTTTATTGCACAGCGGAATAAGATATACAGTATGAGGCTTGGCTACAAATACTTTTAGTAATTCACTGTTGTGTTTTTATGGGCTTTGTTGACAATAACATACATTAGAATATCACCAGACTTATCCTTTAAGTTCAGTCCTTGTTACATGTTTATAGAAAACTCATTGTACATCTGTCAGCTATAAGAAGATGTCAGCTTTCTAACATTCTTTCCAAACCTGGCCTGGTGAACCCCCCAGCGTCTATAGTCTCTGTAGCTTTGAAAAACATCTTAGAGGATTCTTTGAAATTGTTTTTCTGAGTTATTTAGGATTTAAGGATAGTTCTTTTTGCTTTGGGATTACATGATCACTGGAGCTGCTTTCAAGCACTTCAGTGTCTGAGTGTGCTCTTGTATTTCAGTGACCAGTCTGATTAGTGACTAGATGTTGTTGCTGTAAGTACGAGTGGGTA
This sequence comes from Sander vitreus, assembly GCF_031162955.1. Classification (NCBI taxonomy): domain Eukaryota; kingdom Metazoa; phylum Chordata; class Actinopteri; order Perciformes; family Percidae; genus Sander; species Sander vitreus. Next base: position 20,775,632 of record NC_135875.1, on the reverse strand, counting down.
CGGAGCCCCGACTCTTGTCTGCTTCCTTCCATTGAGCCACTTTGTTTGGAGAGGCAGCGCTGTCTGTGCAGTTCCATTTTTGCTATTTCATTTTGGTAGACTAAATCAGATGAAGGGAAAGGGCAGTTTGCTGGGGTATCTTTAAGATTCATTGAATTTTTACTTTCCCTGGGGACTATTTGGCCAAGAGAGATTGCTATTTGGTTCAGGGCAGATGGTTTTGGGTCACATAGCAAAAGACAGGTCCATCGATTGGTGGCTGATGACCTGTACTGTTTCCGCTTTGCTATATTTGAATCATATTAAGTATTCAATTGTGTTTTGGAGGTGAAAGTTTGTCACTTATCACAATACTGCAGAGAAGAAGATTATTTTTCCAGCCTTTCCAGAAGTGTAGCATGTTGGCTCATCATTGTTTATCTACTCAAGGCCAGTCTCCTGAATGAGGTAAGTAAGTGCAGCACGTGTTTGATGTATAGTAATTATCCTTTTGCCAATGGATTAACGGATTTGTATTGTAATTTCTCTTTTTTTTTTGGCTTTTCCTCAGTTTGGTCTCTTGGGATTGGTTCCACTGACCTGTATGCTACAAAATTGATTTCATTTGATTGATGACTGTCAGTTTCTGTCAGTGTGTGCTATAGTTGGTGTGTGCTACAGTTGAGAACCAGCAGGGAGCAGGTTTTTGTTTTGCATCTATGTATTTCTATGTACAGTATATCTTTGTTAATTTGGCCCAATTTTAAAATGTGTCGGTGACAACAACTTCAGAGCTCAAATCAAGCTTAATCTGCACAGTGTCAGGCGGTTACCTAGACCTCCAGCACCAAGCCAATAAGTGTTGGAAAAGAAACTGACATAAACTCCCAGTAAGACAACAGACACAGTGAGAGATAAAATGTCAAAGGCACCTTACCTAGATCAGTTAATGTAATGTAAGTACTACATTTGAAATTCTGATCCCCTTCACTACTTGTTGCTTAGAAAATTATCACATTACTGGTAATTTGTCACTGTCTAACACACTTGTATAAAATAGCATTCAAGATGGAAATAAATCACAGGAAATCTTAAAATGTCACACCATTGATCAGTGTAAAATAGCATGGTGTTGTTGGTATGCAGTATGGCACAGGGAAGAAGTGAAGAAAAAAAACTAGATCATAACAAATCATTTAGATTTTCATTAAACCAGACCAGTGCATCTGTTGGCAAACATTAATGTGATAGGAAATTTCTGCAAGTAGATATTATAGGAGACACACAAAATAAAAATCACCCACATCCTAATTTAATTACCACAAGGAGGTTTAGCTGAAAACTACTTCCCAGTTGGTAGCTTAGATTTACAGTAAGTAGAGATATACGCACGCACGCGCACACACACACACACACACACACACACCCTCCTTTACAGCATATTTTTCATTCTCCTCCAAACACTTTGAAAGTAGCCTGTTACTTTGATTGACAGGTGGGTGGAAACACTTTATACAGATGATTAGCATTCTGCAGTGGTCTTCCACTGCCCTCACTCACCTTTGAAAACACACACACACACACACACACACACACACACACACACACACACACACACACACACTCTCCTTGACAACAAAATTAGCTGTAAAATATTTTAGTTATTTGGAATAAAAAATAAAAAAAGCATTTCTCTTTCTCAGTTCAGTTCTGTGTCCTCCCCTCTCCTGCGTTCCCCCTGTCTGTCGGAGCTGATGGTGATTTCTAACTCCAGAACCCCCAAGTTAAACTCTTTCATCCCTCTTCTTGGCACTGGCCTGCTGACCCTAAATCCTTATTTTTTTTCCCCCTTCAGTGCTCCTCCTTAATCACCCTCCACCTCCTTGTCCTCCTCCTCATCTTCTTATATGTCACGCTTCACCTACAGAGCTCTGTCCTGGCTCTCGGCGACATTCCTATTATTAAACTTAAACTGTATCTCATAATGTAATTCTATGTCAGAAATTCCATTTGAGTTACAAATCCAATTTCCAGACCTTCCTCCGCAGCCCTGCGGAGGAGGGTCTGGTTAGTCCACACGGCGTTCCGAAATGGGAGAAAAACGTGCTCTGGTTTATTGGCATTGTCGTAACAGCTGTAAAATAGTCGTGCGAGAGAAAACACCGATTGGACAGATAGTCTAGCTAGCTGTCTGGATTTACCCTGCAGAGATCTGAGGAGCAGTTAACCATAGTCCTCAGAAATCCACCAGAAACTAAAATTCAAACACAAAGAAAGCGGAAGGGAAATAACAAAATACATGCATCAGGCGGAATTTCCTGCCACTGTAGCAATCCTGGAAGTGGAACGTCAACCGAATGACTTGTAATGTGACGTGTTCTAAACAGTATACATTTTACATGATCGAGATGGAATGATTATATTAGTAGTGGACAAAAAATAGGACTTACTTAGAAAGCATTGAAGGCTGAGTGCTGGCTCCTAAAAGTGAATAATAATAAATAAATATATATTATTAATAATAATTCATTCAATAATTCAGCTTCATCACTAAAGCTTGATTTATAGTTATGCGATGAAGCTACGGACCCTACGCCGTAGCCTGACATGCAACTATCCAGAAAGCACAGGGGACACACTTTGTTTCTCCGTCCCCACTGCCGGAGTCGGTACTCGCTCCGGAGCTAACCCCTGTCACTCTCTGTCTCGCGCACACACACACACACACACACACACACACACACACACACACACACACACACAGTACTGGCTCTGCTATTCACTCAAAGAGACACGCTAGAACGACGCAGTCACACCAAGTATAAATCCTCACAACAGCGTAAGCCACTTACCTAGGCTACGGAGTAGGCCCTGTGTAGAGCCTATGTCTACAACCATAAATCAGCTTTAAGCATTCCCTGTGTCAAATAATCTGCTTGACCATCAGTGCACAAAAACTAAATGAAGGCAGCCTGCAACATCTAAGCCTATTGTCAAAACTGACAAAGCCCACTTGCTCTCTTTCCGCTGTGATCGTGACTCCACTTTCAGCCAGTAACCCCAACCACCCACTGTCAGCTTCCTGGGAGCTGCTCAGCATTATCAGAGTGTTCTACCGCTGGCTAGCAGCTCTAGCGCTTAGGAGTGCTTAAGGTCATTTCTCATCGAGTGTTCTTACCCAACAGTGTCAAAACCAATGGGATGTTCACATTTTTGATTCTGTGAACTCAAAAAAAGTGCTGCAGTCAAAAGTTTTACTGCAGTAAAACAAAATTGGTACCTGAAGGCTAAACACTGCATAGACTAGCAAGATAAATATGAAAGATAAAAAGGAGTGATAAAATAAGGAAGGAAAATAAATCACTTTGGTATTGGTTTTTGACAACCCACATTTATTTGTGTTAGTCAGGCAGTGAAAGGTACTGGTCGCTGACATTATCTGCAGTAGAGAAGCTAATGGGCCTTTACATTGATGCTGCAGATTCTGTCAGTCAAACATAACCATGGATAGACAGGATTGGATGGATTTAAACAGATGCAGACATACGGTATATGAAATTTTGAGAAAAAATGATGGAAAATAGACTGTGAGGGAGGAAAGATGAGGTAGAAAGATGGGTTTCCATGACAGGGTAAAAGCAGGAGAAAAACTGAGGAAAATAAAGAGAGACGGTTGGGGAGCATTGTGGGTCAGTGTAAGAGGTAAGTGATGGGAGAGAAAGAGAGAGGAGGGATACTGAAGGAAGAGGAGATAAAAAAAACTGTGTGGCACAGGGTGGCAGTGAGGCAGGAGAATATTTGAAGAAGTTGATTAAACAGTTAAGAGAGCTCAACAGCGACCACCCACTTTTTGAACAGCTCTGGTTGTGAAGTGATTTTCCCCATTCAATTCATCTTCATTGACGTTTCATTAAATGATTATATAAAGAGCTTGAAGCCTGAAACCAACCGGCTACAAGATAAATCGTTATCATAGACCATTTGATTCGGCAAAAAAGGCAAAGGTACAAGACTGTGTACATAAGCGATCATAGACTTCAGTGGTAGCAGCTCGCTATAGCTGTCCGTGGGCTCGGGAAACATTTCCATGGTAACAGCGAGCTCCACTTATCAAAGACTATCACTGGTAAGCTTCGGATTGTGGGACATCATGACTTGTGGCTTCCACAAAAGCATTAACCTTTGTTTTTACAATTTCGTAGCTTGTGGTGAGTTTACCTTGGGTGGTTTAGACATTATGGCTGATAATCAAAATCCTTATGGAGAAAATGAATGGGATGTTCACTTCTGGACCACACACTGTTGAGCTCTATAGTACAGGTCAGCAAAGGTCTACCACCTAAAAATACAATACTGTTAATAATCGAGTGAATCTTCAGAATCCTGCAGAGAGAAATACTAGCGAAGGAAACTCACTCACTGGACTGAGTGACTGTCCAATGACAGAGTCAATGAACAAGTGCCAACTAATTATTTCAGCCTGGCATGAATATCTACTAATTATTGCGACCACAAAGCTCTCCTACATCCATCCACTGAATGGAACAGCAGCTGTACAAAGCTTGGTCTATGCTGTTTCTGAAGGGCCATTTGTTAACTTTGGGGTCATGTATTGTCCCCAACTCAAAAGTTTTTTTGTGCCTTTTGTGTTCCATTTTCTCCATCTTGGTGTCCAAAGTAAACACGCCGATAGAACGGAGGCTTGTGAATTTCTATTCTTCTTAACTACGGTTTTAAATCCCTAAACAGTCATTAGTTTATGGTTATGCCCAACGCTGAAAACATTAAATTCAATAATAATCAAATTGACTTTCAAGCCAATACATTTCATTTAAAAGTGCACCTTCTCAATCTAAATTTGCAACTAATTTAATGAACTCATTTGGTTTAGTCACGGCTTAATGTGGCCATGACCAAGAATGATTTATGCAATATGATACAATATCTGCCGGCACTAATCCCAATTTAACCTACCAGAAGAAAAATACCTACTTAGAGAAATCCTCAATGGGGAGGGCATTCTGCTAGTCTGCTCCTCCACATGAGGCTAATTAGATGATGTGTGTGTTCACTTGGCACAGGTGTAGCTTGTGACATTAATATTTGATGCATTCCATTCAGGTGTGCCAGCTCCAGTGCCTGGTATAGTGTATGCTGGCTTACTTACATGATTACTGGCACACCTATATGGAACATCACTAATGTTATTAGCTACACAACTGAGCTTTTCATTCCAATGACAATCAGTTGGATTGTTTTTTAATATTACGGTTGGTTGGTCGGTCAGCTGTTGGAGAGATTAGAATCAGAGTTTTGTTTCTTTTTGTTGGTTAGTTGGGTGGATTAGGGTCAGAGTTTTTGGTTGTTGGTTTGTTGGGGAGATTGGGGATACATTTTTCTTTGGTTGATTGTTTAGTGGGATAAGGCTTACTGTTTTGTTTTTTTTTATTTGTTTTTTTGGTGGGATAAGGGTTACAGTTTTTATTGGATGCCCATATGTATGGATATGATAATCAAACAGAAAGAAAGATAAGGTAACACTTTACTTGAAGGTATCTACATAAGAGTGACATGAGAGTGTCAGTAAACACATGATACTGTCATGACACATGAACCCTAACACTAACCCTAACTTGTCATGACAAAAACCAAATGACACTTACTAAAAGAAGCGTTATGTCATAAACGTTTATGACTTGTTTATAATGTTTATGACGTGTCATGTCACTTTTATGTAGATACCTTCAAGTAAAGTGTAACGATAATCATCAATCATAACCTTTATTTAAGAATCTCGGAAATCATTGAGGATTCCTTCATTTTCAATGATGCCTGAGATGTACGACACATAAAACATGACGCACAAACCAAGTAAATAATACTCAATGAAAATAATCACACACAGAAGTGAAGTGATATGAAATTACAATCTTAAAACGTGCAAATGCTATATATGGTGGTGACAGTCCAACGAGAGTTTTATGGATGAAAAGAGACAATTGTTTTTTTCGCGCCTTTGTGCCAGAGAGGTCCAACCAACTTTGTTATACAGAGTACAGTGGTGGGTGTCATAGGGATCTCCCGTGATGAATCTGAGGGCAGAGTGATAAACCGAGTCCAGGGGTTTGAGAGTGGAAGCAGTGGCATGTCTATAAATGATGTCACCATAATCTAGGACTGCTTAATAGTTTTTATGCTCCACAGATCTGGAACAAACTCCCAGAAAACTGCAGGACTGCCGCAACTCTCAGTTCTTTTAAATCAAGGCTGAAGACCTTTCTTTTTGATGCTGCCTTTCTTTTAATAATTGTTAATTTCTTATACTGCACTGTAACTTTTATTCTCGTATTTTATCTGTTTTTAATTTTTTTATTGTTTTAACTGCTCTTTAATGTTTTGTTTTGCCTTGCCTAATAAATAATAAAGATGTACTGCACGTAAAACGGACGGTTGAGAAAATGTAAAAATGTAAATAAAAAAAAGATGTATGTAATGCAGCATCAGAACAATAAAACAATAACAAAGAGATTACAAACATAATATAGTAATTTCAGCACAGGAATAATGAGAAACTGTTTTTAGTTATCAGTGCAGAGATCAAGAGACAAAGGCAGGGAGAGAATAACAGAACATGTCCAATGATATCAAGACACTAAAGGAGAAAGTGTTAAGATCAGATGTAGACAGAGCTGACAGGACATCCTGTGCTCCCACTAATAATGGATGATGGATACAGACATTCACATATCTAAATATATTTAAAAACAAACAAACATCAGAAACAAGGGAGCAGATAAACATCATCATTTATGCTGAGTGACAAGTGCAAAGTTTGAAACATTTCTATGTTGACTTGGCTGTTAACTTTTGTAAGATTGAACCCTGAATACTGTGAGCTGAGCATATTGTTCAACAGACTTCCATTGCACATCGAGGGTGTATTTATTTGGTCTAATCGAAAGCCCACCCTCGATGTGCTGCAGACTAGAGTCCACAGCAGGCAAGCTGTCAAGTTGGTACATTTGCTGACGACACAGCGCTCATTGGGTTAATTGAAAATGATGACTCTAGTCACTATCAAAATGAGATAAAAGCCTTTGTTGATTATTGCGACACTCATTTCCTAGAACTCAACGTTAAGAAAACTAAAGAATTCGTAATTGATTACAGGAGAAATAAGATGACAACTGAGGCAGTGGAAATCAAAGGTTCAGTAGTAGAAAGGGTGAACACATACAAGTATTTGGGCATTGTTTTTAATGATAGGCTAACATGGTCTGATCATGTTGACTTATTGATGGAAAGATTACGTCCATGTGTATATTGTATGAGGAAGTTGCAATCTTTTAAGGTAAATACTGATGTGGTGAGAATGTTTTTTTTATGTCAGTGATATGTAGTGTTTGGAGTTACTGTGTGGTGGGAATGCTGGGACAACTGAGAAGGCCAGGATTGATAGAGTGATTAAAAGGGCTGGAAAAATGGTGGGAGAGTTAAAATGACACAGAAAATAACGAGGGACCCGGGTCACCCTCTTCATGGTAATTTGACTGGTAGGGTTATGGAACGTAGTGGTAGGCTAAGGCCTCCTGTGACACGAACTAAGCGGTATGCTCTCTCTTTTATACCTCAGGCTATCAGCACAACAAGCACTTTAAACATACATTTCTATAATTTCTGTACTTGTATTTATGGTCTATTTGTATTGTATGTATGCTCTATCTTTTTTATGGGCATTAAGGTGGGTATGAGCACTGTCATTTCCATTTCTGTGGATGAAATAAACTTGACTTTATACCTGGGTTTTCTTTACGTAATGTGAGACAGTATCTACTATTGTGCTTTCTAGGAAAATATAAGCACCTCGTCACGTTAACAACGGTAAGGTTTAGATCATGAGCATGCCTATGTCTACTAGTGATTTTATGGTTTACTATACTTCCCTGAGGTTCATTAACAATTGTAAAGCTCTGACTCAACACTGCGAGTTATACGGGTCAGCCCGTCCTCACCCAGAAAACGGCCGCATGGGTCGGTTTTGCAGGCAGCGATTTTGACTGTAGTATTTATCGCGAGAGCAAACAAGGAAGTGAGGAGACAAAGTATAACAGCCAAAACACACCGGGCGTATGCGTCGTGTATGCGTCGCGTATAGCAGCGTAGCGCAGGTATTTTCATTTCGGCGCCCATGTTAAACAATCTGTCTGTTCATACCGGGCACAGAGCGTCCACGTAGTGTCCACGTCGGCCCGCACGTCTCCTCTATTTGTTTTGCTCGAGACGCGAGCGTATGTGTCAAGCCAGGAAGGTAATCACATACAGGAAGACCACAGTGCAGCCAAATACTTTACAAAAATAAAACATTCAAAATAAAACACCTAGGTTCATGGTGATGTTGGCTGTCTTGACTTCTCACAGCGAGACACGGGATCAGGTACACGGAGAGAGAGACCGATGGACGGACAGAGAGAGTGACGCACGCGAGCGCGAACGCACACACACACAGCCACACAGCCACACATAGGCTACAATTACCACAGTTTTCGCCACTCATCCTGTCATTTACGACATGGCGAGACGTAATCCGGCTAAGAAGCGTCACTTTTCAGAGGTGGAGATTGAAACCCTGATATCTCAGGTTCAGGTTCAACGTGTTTACTATTTGGCAGCCTGAAAACTGGTATTAAAGGCTGTAGAAAGAAAGCGTAATGGAAAGAGATCACTGATGCAGTGAACAGTGTTGCCGTGGTAAATCGGACTCCAGCTGAAGTTTATTTAATGTATACATCCTTGACATATGTATGCTACAGTCCTAATAGTAATATAGAGGCTTATATTGCAATCTCTTAGGCCTACATGGTGTACCTATATTTAAATAAACACACAGTAGCGGAGTTTATGCAGTGTCTTTTATTTTTCTCGTGTTTTTTTCATGATCAGAGCTAACAGCTGTGAGGGACAGCGCGTGTCCTCTGCCCCCCCGTGCTGGACCACCACCCCGACCTTGTCTCCTGACAGCAGAGGGGCTGGAAAAACAAGCCGAAATAACTCGGTCAATGGCAGAAATAAATCGTTCACTTGTGGCCATATAACGACACTTTAAAAGAGAAACGTGAAGAATAAATAAAAATGTTGTGCATCGTCATGTTTCCTGTATTGAGTATCATTGCCAAACATAACACTATAGCCTACCTTTTAAAAGAGAGGAATAATATCCTGTCTCCTTGGTATAGCCCCCAGTTGGGGCTCTCTGGGCATCGGGTCATCTGGCTCCAGAACCCCACAGGCTAAAACAATGTTGCGGACTTTTTCTGCCGTGTATAGTAGGGTGCCCCCCCGCTGATGCAAGACCATGAGCCATCTGCCCTTAATCAATCCGATGGAGCGCCCCACCGTGGCCCGTGCGCGTACGTGTGCACTGTTGTACCGGCGAATAGAGGTCCTCTAAAAGAGCCAGATCTGCCATTGCTGATAAGTGATCAACTGATGACTTCTCCTTCTCCTGTTACACTGATTATATGCTGCACCGCAAGTCCACACTGACTCGAAAACCTGCGTACACGAGTTCAGACCAGACGTGAGATTTTATCGCAGCCTACGCTCACGTTCAAATTGATAAATGCCTTGCTTTGCGTAGAAATCGGCGTACGCCCGTCCTACGCCTGTTTTAGGTCGTAAGCACGTTACATAAATGAGGGCCACTGACTTTATGGTAACATTAACATTATCCTTTCCGCAACTATAATGTCAATCCAAACTGTTAACTAAGAGCTATAAGAGGAACAAATTATTTAAAAAACGCCTTCATGCTCTGCCACATTTTGTATTCATCAACTTGTAGCCTCTTTCAATAGCGTTCACCACATTATAAAGTCACAAAAGCCGAACAAGGGCAAACTGTAAGGTAGCTATTGTTGTAATTGCCTCTGAAGCGCCAAGGAGGACAGAGAACAAGCAATTTTGTATTCCATATTCCACCTGTTTTGCACGTGTCAGTTTGTCCTCCTGCTTCTGCTGTTGTAGAAGCAGCAGAGATGGAAGAAAGAAAAAAAAGTCAGGACACAAGAAAATGTATTATGAAAATATCACACGACACCGGCCACGTTACAGTTTCCATCTTGTTTTGAAATGGACATAGCAACAACAGGTTGACGTTCACGTGGGAGAACAGGATGAAACACTCCAAAAATAACTCCAAATCATGCTGACAGATACAAAGCCCTGACATATTATCATGGCGACGGTGGAAGCAAACATAGCCTCTTAACACACCCAGCGGATACAAAACATTATTATCACTGCTTTCAAACCAAACTGGAACAGAGAGGACGACTAGCAGCGTGTGAGAGACAGACAGTGATGGTATGTGAAAGAGGACGATAACAGACGGCGGGCGAGAGCAAGATGGCAAGAGAGAGAGAGAGAGAGAGAGAGAGAGAGAGAGAGAGAGAAAGACACAAAACGAACCAGTAAACAGCAAAACTTTCATGGGTCCATTGGCCATTGTTGCCAGGCAACTGTCTGACCCTGATGGGCATATCATGGCACCGTGTGCAGAGAGACACCATACACACACACACACACACACACACACACACACACACACACACACACACACCTCCAATGAGGGAAAAAAAAGAAGTATTTTTACAAACTAATCATATAAGCGGGGAGAGAAACAGATAGTGTGTTGCAACAACTTGCACCAGAGACCATTGATCCAACTACGCTTCTAAATGACACATGCCATTTGTCTCCTCTGATACCTCTCTGCCATCAATATCGATCTAGGTATCCTGTGTAATCATTCATCGCTTCAACAACAACAAGCGGCACCAAATTATTTTGAGAAACTGAAAGGACAGAGCACAACTTTCAGTGGAACAATATGCATTATGAGCATGAAAATAAACAGACAGCTCAAACATAGAAAAGCTATGTCATTTCAACATGGATCCTACTCATATTGTTCCTCTGGGTATAGCTGAAGCTTGCTTTAAGTGTTTGTTTTTTTTCCTTTCTGTTTTTTATTAGAATGATGGTAACGTCAGTCAGTTGTTTCACCATTTGGCCACTAAATGGATTGCCATCTAATCTTTTTACATTAATTCATGGTGATGAATTGGAATAACATTGGGTATCCCTGACTTTTCACCCAGCGCCACCATATGGTCATCATTTCATCTGTCCAATTCTTTGTTTTATGACCAAATACCTACACAGCTACTGACATTTCCATCAGCCTGTCTGTACTTTGTGTTTAGTGCTGATGTGGTTCACTGGGCTTTCTCTTCCTGTCCTCCACTCTCTTTTGTTGTAGCTCTGAATGTTTTTCCTCCTTATTACCTCTGGTTTTGTCTAAACAAATCTGCAGTGCTGCAGGAAACAGCCTTCCTGTGGATATCACAGTGAGAATAATTACCACCTCTTTGGGCAAGAGTGTGTCTCCCGCTGGTTTGTGACCAGGTGGTAGTTAATCTCTTCTGTAACATCTGATGGGCATAATAGGGTGGTAATGTCACTATTTATCAGTGATTGGAAGAGGAGGAATGGTGTAGCCAGACCTTACGCCACCGTGCTGTGGAGATAGGTCTGGCAATGGGAGACCAGTCCAGTAATAAACCCTACTATAATACTGATATATTATATATATATACACTCACAACCCCTCGCAGGAGAGAAAAGGGTTGAACATTGATTCATGACCATGGGCTGCTTATTTTTTGAACATTTTAATGTCTTTGCTTTTACTACAATGTCTTAACCTGTAACCTAACCTTATGGCACATCATAAAAAAAGACAAACAAACACTAAGGACTGCAGAGAAGAAGAAAAAACAGATCAAGCACAGAATGCCTAGATATCATCTGAGTTTGTGACTCACGGATCATGGGGTAAACACAAACACTTGGATTTTAGTATATCGTTAGAGGAGAATTATCTTCCTACCGCGCTTCGGGGTGGTTCATCTGCTCTATATATTCCTGCCTGCCTGGCTGTCCATCTGTCTCTAACTCGGTTTTCCTCCTTATCTCTTACTCTGTGTTTTCATCCAGTTTTTTTTTTTTTAAAAGCGCAAAATGAAAAATGCTAATTAGTGAGCATAGAAACAGGCAAGAAAGCAAAAGGCTCGCAGTCAGAATTGCTATTTTTCTGTGTCAATTAAGGTTAAATACATTTCATGTCGTTTGTAGAACAAAAGCAAAAGGATTTTATTTCATTAACACTTACAAAAGGTTGGACCATGAAGCCCCGCACGCTCATCAGGGTCAAAGCCATGGACCTTTTTCACAGCAGACATTAGGACTTGTCATAGAAGAGAAGGCACATGTGATACTAATAACGTTACCGATTACCCCCTTCATTTCAAGTGTACCGGTGTGACTGACAACTGAAGCAGTTAAATGGAAATCGGCCAACATTCATTGTATACATAAAGGCCTACAATTAACCAGGGGCAAACAGAGATAAATGTGCCAAAAATAGGGTTCCTATGGAAAGCCCAGTATTCATTTTAAATGATTGTTTGATCTGTCACTAGGCCCTGCGGTAGGTATCAGGCTGTGCCAACATAAATCTACTGGGCCACATGAAAAATTAGTGCAACACCTTAAAAGCACTGTTGTTACTCTCTCTGCTCCTCACCACGGGGCTTCTCAGGTGCTGCAAGCAAATCACTCCGCCCACTTAGCAGTGCTTCGCCTTTCTGAGAATCTAGTCCCCAGTTTGTATACGGTTAGAAGACGGCTGTGTCTCATGTGACCTTGTTATTTGTACACGCTGTGACTCTACAAATCACAACATGTAAATAGGAACATGTTGGCGTTATTTTGTCACTTATTGGGAGCAGTAGGCTAGAGGGAGCCGGTTACCTCCAGGATCTGGGCTAAGCTAGGCTAGCGGTGGGGGCGTCAGACAGAGACACGCACGGAGATGAGAAGGGTATGTATGGACTTATCTAACTCTGGGAGTTACGGTGAATAAGAAAGTCCCAATATGTCGGCGTGTTCCTTTAAAGCATAATTAGGTGGTAGGAGGTTTTAAAAAAATGCCCTTGGCCATTGATTGAAAAACCTTCAAAAAAAGACATTGAAGTAACTTCTACATTTGTCCAATAAAATGCACCAAAGTATGCAAGGTACACCACAGCCATTCTTAATGCCTGAAGGAGGATTTGTCCTTTACGAATACTCCAGCATGCTATTATACTGGGACTTGGGGGATTTGTGACTCAGATAAAAAAAGAAAATATAAAAAAAAAAAATGAAGGCAAAATCAAAGCAGCAGAGGTTGAGATATCCTTACTTTTAGTCCATAGTATGAATCCTGCAATTACTGCAATACAACCAGATCCCCGCCCTGCCTGGTAAACACCCATGTATTTCAAATATCTCACTTTGTAGTGCAGGCTTTCTGGTAAACATTTAAAGACTCCAAGCCTCACCCAAGAAAACTTTGATGACATCATAAGCGGCTATAACATATATAATAATCCAATAATCCTCCCGATCCACAGAAGACATTGTACTGAGTAGTACTCTCTCATGATTAAAAAAAAACAACTGCTCAATATGAGGTTCCTGAAACGTCAATCCTTCCCTCTGTTTTTTTCCTGCTCCGGTAATTGCCAATCAACTCAAGTGTGCAGGCAATAAACTGAATGTCATATAAATGAAGGTTCCAGCAAGCAATAACCATGTGATGTTTATCAAATTTTAGCTGACAGAAATACAACTTTAAAAACACATTGTCTGACAACTATAAATCTGTACTGTGTAGATGTTATGGATACCTATCACTCTGTATACCTTTTTACCATTTCATTAAATGAACACGTCCTAGTGACAAAGCTATCTACTGGAGGCCTGGCGCACGGGAAATGGATGTGTGATACCATCTTTCTGTTTTCCTTGGTTGCTTTCCATCTGCGATGGCTGTCCAAACAATCATCATTATTGAAAATGCCTCAGGTTTTTCTCAGGGAGACTAATTAGAAACGGTCAGTGTTGGAAGGCCGACGAGAGAGGGAAGTAAAAAATAAATAAAAATAAATAAATAAAGAAAGAAGAGAGAAACAATTAGATCAATTAGCCTCTCGGTGAGCAGAAGAAGAAAAGAAAAAACTGTGTGGACCCAGAGGCGCTTTCGTGTTGGACAACCTGTTGATTCAGTGGCTGCCAAGAAACCTGCTGAGCTGGAGAACTGAAGAGACAGGGAGAGATTCCACGTAGATTTCTTCAATTAATTAAGTGCTGCGGTTCCCATTCCTTCCTAACTTCTCAAGATTGACACACTCCAAAAGGAATAGGAGTACAAGAATGAAATGAAATGAACAAGTACAGGGAAAGTTCCCCCCCTCTGTCTTTAAATCTGTGTGTGACAGCCTGAGAGAGAAAACGAAATAAAGAAAAGGAAGACAGCTATAAATAATTTAGAAGGAGAGATGCACATTGGTGAAAAACTAAGCCCAGGCAGTCGCAGAGAGTTTCACATCTTTCCCCTGTTGGCCTCACTCTACATAAAACATCCGTTCCTCTATCACATTCATCAACCCTTCCTCCGCCATGTCCTTTGAGGTTTGAGAGAAGGTGATGCAGCGATAATTTTCCTCATCAAAAGGCAATGAACTGGCGTGAAACACACCGGCAGGAAGTCGAACAGCAGCATACAGATGAGAGGAGCACACTTCTGGCCAGAAAGGTTTGTTTGAATCTCAGATCAGCTGAAAAATCCAGAGCTCTTTGATAACTACACTCAAGAGTAGAATTGTACCTTTTGACGCTGGAGCGAAGTCACAAAATGATTTGCGGCTGGTAGACGGCGCTACAGAGCACACTTTCTGATGGGTCACACATTTCGGCTGAACACCGGAAAAGCCTGTGTTTGCGTATCCAACGTTGGGCCTAACTGTGTTTCAATGTTATTTTGGAAGTTATCTGTTGTAGTCATGGCTGATGCTGGGGCAGGGCCATCACAGAAAAGAAGGACATTAAACAAAGAACAACTAAAAGCTAAAAGGGAAAGATGACGAGCGAAAACGCGAGCCAACTTCGGTGAACAGATGGAGACAATTACGGGATTGTAAATGTTTAAAAAAACGTCCCCGAATTAGCCCTCAGGTATGTAATATCCATTTCATTCATAAAATAGGCCTACCTTTACAATGTGGTTGTACGTCAGTAGCCTACATTAAATGACGTCCCACTTCCATTTAGCGCGGACGTTTTGTTCCTTTTAGTCCGTGTTTGTGTTGGCCTACTATTTTCTTTCTTTTTCCTTGTCCCCCTGTACTTGTGTAAAGGGTCCTTGGGTCTCATGAAATGCGCTATATTAATTTAAGTTATTATAACGTTGGTAGCTACAACAACCTCTTAATGCTTTGGCTCGTGACAGTGACAATGATCCCTGGTTTAGCTCACAATACATCCAGGCTAAGTATGCAACACTTGAAATGCAGCGATGCATCTGTAACTTATTCTCTTATTGTAAATGAATGATTTTCTGTCCTAGCCAAACATTCATGGCGACTATATGACCTCTCCGTAACGCTAACTCAGTAATCTACAGTGGGCAATAGAGCACTGTAAAGAGAAGACCTTTACGACAGCAAGTATGGTAAAAACACTACCGCTCTTGTCCAAAGTGACCGCTAAGTTACATATAGCCACTTTAAGCAATCAAAATGTATCTTTGAAGTCAAATTAAAATGTCTTGCTGAGAGATAAGCGTACTTATATATATATATATATATATATATATATCCTTGGTAGGGCTGCACGATATTAGGACAACATCTAACTGCGATTATTTTGACTGATGTTGCGATTGCGATGTATTTCACGATATTGGAGGGAATGATCATTTTTGTATCATTATTCTCATTCTCAATAAAAAATAAAAATAATAACGATTGAAGTGTGATTTTTTGCGAGGATCTGTACCAAACAAAGATTTTTTCTTTAGTCTGTAGGATACGATTTGTAGGCCGGGACGTCTCTGCAGCACCACAACACTTAAAAGACAGAGTATTTCTTTTACAGAGGATTGACAGAGAGCGTTGCAACAACAATCACCTGAAGCTCAAAATCAGCAAAACCAACAAGCTAATGTTGGACTACCAGAGGATCAGGATAGAACACAACATAATAGCCATGACAGTAGACACTGCTTCAAACATGGATGTTGCTACAAATTGAAAAACGTGGATGCTTCACTAACTTCTTCGACCCCGCAGCACAGAAGATCTATAAAATCACCACAGTTTCAAAGTGGGAATCCCAGATTAGGGTCACCAATTCAGTATCTGACTAAATGTGAAATATGGTCACAGTCTCCCCTTCTGTTCCTGAGTTATGGTGTTGAATAATGGCCAGAAAAGCCTTTTTTTTGCAGAACATTTTGATGTCACAGTGAAGTTGACATTTGACCTTTTGGATCGACAATGTCATCACTTTTTTTATTTTAGCCTATTGGACATTTGTGTGAAATTTGGTCATCATTAGCGTAGGAATTCTTGAGTTATGGCCCAAAACGTGTTTTGTGAGGACCTCCAAAATATAATATGTTCATCCTTGAGTCCAAGTAGATGTTTGTGCCAAATCTAAAGAAATTCCATCAAGGCGTTCCTGAGGTATCACGTTTGCGAGAATGGGACAGATGGAATGATGGACAACCCCAGAAAACATAATGCCTCAGGCCATGTCTATTGCCGGCGTGGAGGCATAAAAAGTGCAAACTGTGATGTTACTCTGCGATGTTACTTTGTGTCGTGATTCAAATCACGAGGTAATAAGGCTGAAGTTCCAGGACTACCTGTTGTTGTGAGCTTTGACTGTCTGGTCATGGCATTACAATAACTGGATTCATAGAAGAGAGACCAGGGCTCTCGATTGCGACCAAGTTGGTCACACCGGTGCACCTAACGTCCTCGCATCTGCTGCCTCTCTACGAACGAAGCGATGTCGTTTATATCGATAGTTTAATGTTGCGTTACATGACCCATTACTTCTGTAAAGGCGTGCCCGTGTTTGGATCGCTCCTCCGTGCAGCCCCGCCCCCATTCACTCACGGCTCCACTGCAACATGAGACATAGCTAGCGCCGCCGGTCCAAACTGCTAACATTTGTCTACAGTTTCAATTGTTATTAACACAGCTGTATATTGTTAAGTATGAGAGGGAAACCGTATTAGTACCAGTGTTTCCGCTGGTAACTCTCTGTTATTGCGGCCGCCACGACAAAAAACACAGAAGAAGTTATTAAATGCAACTAACTTCAGTTCGTTGAGTAATAGCGTGTGAGACGGAGCCTGCTGGACCTGGGCGAGAGATGTGACCCATGGCCAGAATATCATAGTTCATAAAAATGCAGCGCAGCCAGTGGCGATACAGACATTTCATACACAAGACGTGTGTAACGCCGCTGTGACCCGCCAAAGCGCATTCGACCCGTGCTGGACCCATTCATGATGAGTCGGCCGTCACTCTGTGAGTAGCATACGCTTCAGTCCAGCGCACTCCCCCTCTCACCCTATATGAGCTTCTGGGCTATCCGGGTCCGTTATTGTTGTTGAAAACAAGTGAAGGAGCTTTCTCAGAGATATATTTTTTTAAATATATCCCAGGCTATTTATTTCAGATAATTTACATGTGTTGGAGCTGTATATTTTCAAATTGGGAAGGAAACCCTGTCTTTGCATTTTATTTTAAATCGCATCTGTTTTAATAAAAGAGCTTGTGAAAAGTGTCTTTGACATAAAACTGAACATTTAGCCCACTTTGTAAAAAATATATATTAGGAGATAGAGATATATATTGTGTATCGCCATTCAGCCGAAAAATACAAAGATATGATTTGTAGTCCTGGACTAGTGGGAGATCTGATAAGAATCAGTGTGGAGGGGCCCAGTTTGGAGAATTTTGATGCTAGGGAGTGTGGCAAGCTGGTTTAGCCAAGGCCAAATTGGGGAAGAAGGCCAGATTACAGGTGCTGGCCATCTGAGGGGCATTTGACAGCAAGGGAGGACCTGCTATAAGACTTTGAGTACAGTATAATTGTGCTTCGAATAAAAAAATAAAAAAAATGTACCAACTCCTTATTCTTGTTTAAAATAATTGACATAATATATATATATATATTTGAATGTATATGGAGCGTGATAAAAAGGTGACCCTGAAATTGTGGCGTTAATGGTGACGCGAGGATGCACCTAAATGAAAAAAGTTAGGCGCACCAGTGCGACCAAGGCAAAAAGTTAGTCTGGAGCCCTGGAGACACAGCCAGACAGCATTGAGTGTGCTGGAACTGATGATGACTCAGACGGTGCGGAAATAACACAAATAAAAACTAGCGTCTAGTGGGAATCGGTGCTAACGATAGCAAGCTAGGATAACTAGCATCCACTTTCCAAGTATAGCTTCTACTTTCATAGCGGAATACAAAGGTAACAGCATGACGTCATCACTGTGTGGCATGGTCAAAAAAATAATAAATTAAAAATTAAAAAAATGGGGAAAAATGCTCCAGTCAGTAAAGCACCACCAAATTGGACAGCATGCTTCCTAGCAAGATCGACAACAAGATGTCAGTCATCCACTGCCATAGCTAATGCTCACCCAGAGGCTTGACGCTGTTTTAGCAAATATGTCCAAACAACGTTTTATCCTCTTTTAGGATGGACGAATATGCACAATAGCTGCAGTACGACTATAGTTTGCTATAGTGTCTTGCACAAAAGAGAATAATTCAAATATCAGTTCAAATTAAAATATTGGTCCTAATTGGAAATGGCCAAATATGGATGCCATTCAAGTTGTGATTATGCATTATATTTTGAATCTTAACTAGCCAGCATTGTAATACATAGACACATTACTGTAACTGTAATTACTGTAACATCCTGGCAAAATGCCACTGGACCTTTGTTTCAAGAGAAATTGCAACAGATGTGTACCTTTTACTGTCAGAAAAATGCTTTACTACTGAAGTGAAAAAGTTAAGCTTTTGGTCTCGCAAGGGCCTATTATGTGCTTACGGTCTCATAAAGTACTCCTGCTGTGCCTCCAGTGTGAGTGTGTGGAGAAAAGAAAATGAGCTGCTTATTTGTTAAGTGTCTAATTGTAGTAGGCATCTGCTCCAAGTTCTAACAAGGTTTCCACTGTGGTTGTGATGTGAAATCCCCATGAAGCTTTACATCCAAAAAGTGGTAGCGAATACACAGTAAAAAACTGTTTCTTCTTTCTTGTTTACATGGTTTCTCAGCGCAGAAAAGCCCTCTTAGGAGTACAGTCTGAGAAAAACAGCCAAAACATGACTGTAGCCAGCTATGAGGTAAATGAGGTCCTGGACCTCAGTAATTATTCCCCCCCCCCCAAAAAAAAAAAAACAGTCTCTCTGCATCTGAATGGAGTGAAATCGCTTGAAACAGATGGCTTTCAGAGATGTTAACAGGTTAGAGCCTCAATTTTCCAACCACGCCTTTAGCTCGTAAATTGCCGATTTCCGCGCAAAATATGCAGGGCTTGCATGATTTCATAATCCCCGCATTTTCGTTGCAAAAAAGTCACACATATCTTAGCAGAAGTGTGAAAAATGTCGCGTTTACTTCACACAAGAGCAGCCATTTAGTGGAAGGCAAGTTAGCTTGCGCTTAAAATGGGGTTTGCCGGTGCTGCATTGGCTCGTGTTTGACCAATCATCAACGTACACTTATGTCTGGACCAATCACTGTACACTTACTGTATGCCATTCAAGGTTCCTCTTGTGCTGGGAGAGTACCTACTCTGCAGTAGGAGCTAAAAAAAGTCCCTCAAAACGGCGTTCTAAGAACTATGATCATTACTAGTTTATGTGGTGTGCACACAATAAAAAGGGGTTTCTTAGGACTATGGAAACACCTTTAGTTAAATCAATACTATATCCTGACCTAAGTGCAGATAAACCATCATATTCAACTTTTTCAACGCTCTATGGAAAACACACATCTCATATTGGGGAATTACTGGTGTTGTGTAGGGAGACAGAGTTGCTGTGATAAGAACCAATGATGCATTTGCTGTCCTCTGTGTCCATACCACAGCTACGGGAAAAAGCTTTACTCAAAACAACCTGCTGTTATAAATGTTTCAGAACAACTCCCTGTCAAAAAGTACAGAAA
Organism: Sander vitreus; assembly: GCF_031162955.1. Taxonomy (NCBI): domain Eukaryota; kingdom Metazoa; phylum Chordata; class Actinopteri; order Perciformes; family Percidae; genus Sander; species Sander vitreus. The sequence goes on along the minus strand of NC_135875.1, from coordinate 20,755,498 downwards.
TTACATTTTTATGAAGAACTATATTTAGTTTACACTGAATGTTACTGTCAACAGTTTTGGTTTCACAGTACAGACTGACCACGACCTTTGCATCAAAATGCATTTATTGTGAAGCACATGAAGGAGGTTATTATGGAATGTCGTTATGCCAATATTAAATAAATGAATAAATACATAAATAAATTAATAAATACATGAATAAATAAATAAATATGCCTTTGAAATACATCATGAAATAAATAAATGAGGCAATAAATACATAATTAAATAAATGTAAATATTCATATATAATGAATCAATTAGTTAAATATATTAAAAGGTTTCACTTTTACTTATTTCATGGTACTTTTATTTCATAAGTCCACATTTATTTATTTCAACACTTCTATTTCATAAATCCACATTTATTTCCGTGGACTTTTATTTCCTAATGCCACATTTATTGATTTCCCTCTCTATTTATTTCCAGTTCTTATATGCAAATCAGGGGGCGTGGCTATCTCTCACATTCAGAACAGAGCCGTGGGCAAAAAAAAGCTGGCGAAGTGAGAGTGAAGAGAATGGAAGATAGCATGCTATCATTAGCAGATCAAATTGATCAACATGGTTTATCAACAGATACTATTTTGGCACATATTGAAGAATTTTTGGAAATACTAGGGCAGATAAGTGCTCTTCAAGAAATATACACAGACGACAAAGTTTTAAAATTGTTTAAGACCGATTGAGCACCGTGTTCGTGTGGAAGATGTCCAAGTCCAAGAAGTCAACGTTACCGCTGGTACTACAAGCACAGGTGCTGGACGCCCGCCTCCGGATATTCTAGGCGACATGCTGGCTAACTTTGTGTGGTGCGGTCTATCGACCCGAGAAATCGCAGATCTGTTTGGTGTGTCATCCAGCACGATTCAGAGGAGATTGGCCGAAAAAGGCCTTAGGTGAGTTGACTTACTTATTGAGCTAAAGAGTACGGCTATTGTGGGCAAAAACATTTATAATATAGGCCACATTTTACCCCCCCTTAGGGGCTGCGGTAGTAGCCGTATATTTTATGAGTCGGCTGTTACGGGGTGCTGCCGTGCTATCGCTAGCTATAGGTGGACAAATTCATTAACCCAGCTGCTGTTTTAATCACTGCGGGTTAACACAACATTAGCTGAGGCGTTGTTAAGTGAGCAAGCGGGCAATCGACTGCTCTAATTCACATTAAACTGAACATTTCCGTTGATGGTGAAGTGAGACAAGGTGAATGGGACTTCTTTGGGACTATTTATGTGGACGTTTCTGTCCTCATTCATCTCGTTTCCTTCTTGCACAGCCGCTGCAGTTGACACACATGTAAACACTATGTTATATAAAATAAACCAATACAGAAACGTCCACATAAATAGTCCAAAAGAAGTCCCATTCACCTGGTCTCACTTGAGACCACTTCACGGCTGGGACTGGCCGACGAGTATCTTCAGGGCTGGCCACCAAGTATAACAGCCGAGGATACGCCTACATCAATGGGCTGGCTGCCGGGTGTTGCTGCCGGACTCTCCACACCTTTAACTTTTGTCCCGAGTGAAGTCCCTTAGCGGTGGGGAGTGAGGCAGAAAAACCAGGGTGGGATAGCTAGCTAAATTAGCATTAGATTTGTCCTCTATCTATACAACGTTAACGCTGGCTAGCTTGCGAACTTAATCGTGGGTTAGCCCAGTGCTGCTTAATGTTAACTTTATCTTGATCAAAACAATTATACCTAAAATAACTTCATGAAAGTGTTGAACGATGTAACCTTAGAATGTCCCCCACCAAGCATTAGCATGAGCTACTTGTCAACGTAGCACATAATGTTAAGCTATTTACATGTATCAATAAATAAGGTCTCTGCTGTATTACTGTGCTGTAAGTGGCATGTAATCAATGACAAAATGATGCTGTGTGGCAGAAAGCAAGCTGTACTACGGTAACTGAGTATAATCTCTCGAATGTATCATCTGGGTTCCCGTGTTTTGACGGAAGTTAGAGGAACCAGAGGGGTCAAAGGTTGTATGACGCCACTGACAGGCGACTCAATGAAACGTCCCGTGAAACTCATTAAAATAAAATAACAGATTTCTCTGGGTTTGAACGTTGTTGGAAACATTTAGGATAGTGTAAGTACACAACTCAACAAAATATATAACATAGGTATAGTCGTTTTTAGACATTTTAATGCAGAAATGTTACATATTGCACCTTTAAGGTGTGGGCGAATTAACCTGAATTAAACCTCTGACAAGTAAACACCTAACCCTATCTTTGTGTTACCAACATTCCAGCTAATCAGTGTGAAGCCTAATAGAAAATCACTCCCTGTAGACAACTAACCCAGCCACAATACAACATTGTCCACTGGACTGTTTCAGCATTAGCAAGTAGCCCATCTACCCATGCAGCCCTTTCCATTAAAGGAATTATTAAACCCGACATGGAAATTCTCATTATCTACACTCCCTAAGGTCAGTCATAACAAAGTCAATGTGTGTATGCAAGCAGGTTAGCAAGTGCAGTTATATGGATGGGATTCTGCTACAGGAGCTGTTTGCTGTAATGCTGTGGTCAGTTTTGGTTCTTAAACTTTAAAGAACATATTCAGGGGTATTAAAGTCCTTTCAGGGCACAGCTAGGATCTAAAAAGAACATTGTATGCTTCCTCTTGTCAGAACATTTTCAGAAAATCTATCGTGCAGATATGATGGGGTTGGTCAAATGCATTAAGACATTCCTCTGATCCCAACTATGGCAACCCCTCCTCTTTGTAAAAGATAGGTCATGTACACTGTAGTTGGCTGCAGCTTTTGCCCTAAAGCCTGAAAAAAAACATGATAAAAAAAAGAAAAGATTTCATTAAGTTAAGAGTGATATTATATACTCTCATAAATTGAGAGTAACATAAATATGGATGTTCATATTCTACAAGGTATTTGTTGCTTAGTATGCCCTGACAAATTTTTAAGACTTAAATAAATAGAACGCCATAAGGCACACTTTGATTCCTCCTAACGCTGACTGAATTATTTAGGACGCCATGCATTACGTATTAGAAAGATCTGGAATAGTTGGTGCCTGCATGTGTTTAAGTGTGAATTCTTTAAGTGGGTACATAATTACAAGGAGCTTCCTGCCACTTCAAATACCTGGAGAACCACATGAGGCAAAGCGCTGATCTATTAAACATGCTGCATGGCTTGAAGAGTCAGAGGATAGCCTGTGTCTATTAAAGTGGCTCCCTTCACTAGGGCTGCAAATAAGTTATTTTCATTGTCGATTATTTTCTCGATAAATCAAATGTTTTGTCTCTAAAATGCCAGAAAATGGTTAAAAATGTCAACCTTTTTTCTTTTTTTTTTTAAAGCTGACTTTTCCCAAGATGACGTCCTCAAAAGTCTTGTCTTTGAGTTGTGGAAGCTCAAAGATATTCAGTTTGCTGCCACAGAGGAGTAAAGCAACCAGAACATTTTCACATTTAAGAAGCTGGAATCAGAGAATTTTGAAAAATTACTCAAACCGATTATTAAAATAGTTGGCAATTAATTTCATATCTTACACCAAACCAATTAATAGAATATCCTTTGCAGCTCACTTCACCCAGCTCTAACTGATGGCAATGACCGTACGGAGTAGTGCTTTGCACTTGAACCAGACCGGGACTTGAGTCCTTATTTCCACTGGCCTTAATTAACAATTAGATCTGTCAATGAAAAGAAACCGCAAGGCAGTTTTTACCTCTTGTATCAAATCGCCGAAGTTCTCCAACCATGCCAGAGCAGCTGCAATTACGCGTGACCATTACACAGGGCTATGGCTATTCACAGTGGACATGTACCTGCGAACAACGACATCTCAATCATCATCATCAAAAATGGGAGATAATTAACTCTTACAGTCTTTTCAAAGTGCTTCAACATAAAAGGATCAAATGAAATGAAGTTTTTAGAATGTGCTTTTGATTGTCACCCAACATAAATGATACTTTATTATTTCAATTCAGTCTCTCACCTTATTTTTTAACTCCACCTTATCGTATCACCTGTAAATGACTCCAGAAAAACATGTGTATGCATGGTCTGAGTTATGCATGAGCGTAAGTGTGTAAGTATGTATGTAAGTGTGCGTATCTATTTATTTTTTTTTTACCCAGTTTCTACACCTGGTCACAGGTGTAACATTCCAGTACAGTGGTGTTATTGTATTGAGTGTTGCGGCGTTTATGGGGCAGTGTGTATTTAAAGTCTAATTCCAGTGGGACAGGGCAATTCTCCATGTGGTGGATATTCATTTTCAAAATGATAGCCACTGCCCCAGCAACAGAAGAGTTGTTTTTTTTTGTCGTCGATCCAGGCACCTTGCGTACAACGTTTAAAAGTAATCATTAAACTCAAATTAAACTTGAATATCCTACCCATAGAAATCTCTATGATCCTACCAAAACGTTGTAGGCTAATGTAGCATGTGTGTGAATGAGGGGAAATAAATAATATTGATGGATTCTTAAAAGATATTAAAATAAGATGAAAAAAGATGATTAAAACTGTTTGGTCTCCACTAGAGCCAAGACTCCAAAACTTCCACTGGTGTTTCCAACGTCCCTCTATTAATTATACCACACCCACAATTACTATGGTGTGGCTGATTTGCCAATCAGTGGCCCAGCTGTCAATCAAAATAAGTTAATCGATATTAGAGATGGTCCGATACCATTTTTCTGCTTCCCGATACCGATTCCGATACCTGAATTTGCGTATTGGCCGATACCGAGTGCCGATCCGATACCAGTGTGTCATATTTTATTATGTTTTAAGAACTGTATACTACTATCCCTGTATGGATGTGATATGATTTCTATCTTTGTTGTCAGTCTGGCTCAGGTTAAACTCTTTGTGAAACATGAATGCCACAGAACGTTCTTTTATTCTGCAGTTTGACAGTCAGTTATAACGGAAAAAGAACATAAATAAACTACTTTAACGTATTTTTTCTTTAGGGCTTTATTACGTGGTATCGGATCGGTGCATAAACTCCAGTACTTCCCGATACCAGCGTTTTAGGCAGTATCGGAGCCGATACCGATACTGGTATCAGTACATCTCTAATCGATATAGAACTTTAACAAAAAATATGAGAAGGGTTAGGGTCAGGGTTTCAAGGGAAGTCTTGAAATAATAACTATTGTTCTTTAAATATTAACAAAAATTGCTATGCTTAGCTCCTAAACTCCAGTAGTGGCCAAAACGCTACACTCAGATCAAATGTTCAACCTGTTTCATTTAGGAATTAACAATTCTCAACATCTCAATCCACATTGAGGATAAACATGTAAAAATGAACTAGGAACGTATATTATTTATATATATATATATATATATATATATATATATATATATATATATATATATATATATATAAAAAATATATAAATATATTTGCTCCAGTTGAGAACTGAATCGTCTAATGACTCAAAAATCAATGGGGAAAATGTTTTTCCATTTCTGCTGCGCTTCAGGAGGGACCAACATATTATAGCTTTTTAAATGGATATTCAAATCATGTTTTTCCAGCCTGTGTGTTTTATTGATAGTGCCGAGGAGGGCTTCTTAGAGCTTTTTTCTTTGAACAGAAAATCAATTCGTACGTTTTAAGCGGCCAACATCCTGCTTAGTAGTTAGAAATATAAGGTTAGAAAAAAGGCAAAACATACCATCCACATTCATATACCACACATCTGAAGGACTAAAAGGATGGGGCTTTTGGTTTTTTATCTTCCGTGATGGCTGAAAAGACAGCGACTGCTGCTTCACAGAGAGGCTTTTAAAAACCAAGAAGGCACTTCAAAGGACAGGAGGAAATAAATCCCCAAATGAATCAAGTATCTTCAGATTGAAAAGAGAGACCAACCACCGAAACTCCTAAATAATTTGAAGACAGAAATATTTTCCAAACACAAAAATAGAAAATCTCTAAAGACGTCGAAAGATAAAGAGGAAACAGTGTGAGTCAGTGTAAGAGTGTAATACTAATGCCATAGGGTTTGAATATTTGAAGATGTGTCCCTGTGCATGACGCAAAAGAGGTATTTAATGAAAGCCTCACAATAATGGATGACATCTGGCAAAGTCGATCTGAAGTTTGGAGACTACCCACTGAGCATCGAAGACTGACCTAACTGTAGTCTCGCATTGCCAGACCTTCCTCCACAGCGCTGCGGAGGAGGGTCTGGCTAGTCCACACAGCATTCCGGGATGGAAGAAAAACGTGCTCTGGTTTATTGGCATTTCTTTAAACCAATCACAATCAGCTTGGGCTAAGCGTCGGACCGAGCAACGGTGCCGCTGCAAAATCTTGGAAAGGAATTTGTTTTGGTGGAATGTGTACGTTCAAAAGTCGTTTTAGTCGTGCAACAGAAAACTCAAAGCGGAAGGTAACGGACATCCGGCCGAAATGAGGGACATCCGGTGGAATTACCACCGGCACTTGAACAATCCCGGAAATGAAACGTCTTCGATATAGACTAACCTAACTGTTCTGTCTACATAGTGAATAGACAGAACTGTATATCAATTGCACTGTACAAGCTACTTGAAATGACATCCATATTAAGACACAACCTGTTGAGCTCAACCTAATGCAATTTTATACTCTACATGGTGAAGTAGTGAGTAGTGATAATGTCAGCATGAGCCCTGAGGCTATAATCAGCTTCTCCTCTGTGGCCGTCATTCTACGCAGGAAAACAGGGACTCTGACAATGATGCCGATGAGTCATGACTGAAACACATGAATGTTTTTGATCTGTTATTTGCACACCATTGCCACAGTGCCCGTTCAAATTGGGACATTTTGAAACTTGCTTGGCCTCCGGTATTGCTGCTTGCAGCTTTCTGAAAAACGCACATCCAAACAACTTCACACTCGACACTGCCCTTCTTTGGCTCCTGAACAATACGCCTGCCATGACATTTGCATCCCCTACCAATGCTAAAGTATACGCATTATTAGCTAATAGCTAGGGATTTGGGACTGGGCTATGTCTGGGAACAAAAGGGTAATTCCGAAAGTTACATCACTGATGTTTGCAATACACCCGCAAACGGTTGTTGAGAAAATCGAAGGACAGACAAGACAAGAGACTCCTTCAATTTTAGTTACATGTTGAACTGGTGCGAATGGGGCTGTAGTTAGAGAAGTTCTATGTATGGAAAGAGTCTGGATGGTTTCTTTAGAACTTTCCAAAACCAGAAATACAAGCGCAGCAGTGAAGGAATGGATTACACAGTGTATTTGTCTGCTTTAATGTCAGCTGCTAACACTAGCATATCCAGCCAACTTACTTCAAACTTGCGGTATTATAACCAGCATTACATTCAAGGCCAGCAGCATTGCATACTACAATATATTATGTCTAGGGGTTACAGATTATGTGATTAAAAAGCTGTGATCATGATAGTACATCGGCTGTGTAGCTAATATCTCCCCACTGTGTGGAAGCTGGTCCTGGATGCCGCTAATCAGAGTGTAGAGGCTAACATTAGCTGTTCCTGAACTGATTTGGGGAAGGCAACACTAAAGCAACTCCAGCCAAACATTTAATCCAATCCTAAAAGCCATTTCTTAAAAAAAAAAATATATATATATACTTTTTGAAAATACGAACAATGTAGCATTAATCTTATCTTATTATCTTATACTATCTTATTATCATTTATAATGACAAATGATTCTGATAATTGAATATTAAAAAAATAAAAGTTTGCTGAGTCTTCCTGAAACTTTTTTTTTACAACAGACAGTTCTGCATGTCAGGAAGGTTTAAGAGCCTTGCTATTATGTATGCTGGCTCACTAACATTGCTTCATGAACACTTTATTGTAAAAGAGCCATTGTTAATGCTATTATTTCCACTTGTGCTTCCCCTGCTGTGACACATCAACATAGCGAATATATTACTTTACATAATTAGAGACAACAACACATGCAGGTTCCTGCTGCTACAGTTTTCCCTATCCATATCTACCATATAAACAGAAACTCAGGAGGGGCACTGATGGTACACACCTGACAGAGCTTGGGAGTGTTGCTCTCATGCAAGTCAGATGAGCTGTTAAGTTTGTGCTACGCCAAGAATATCCCAGAAAGGTGCATTATTTAGTTTTGTTGTTTTGGACTTAGTAACAACTTAGAAAGAGTGGGGTTGCAGAAAGACCCACAAGAGGCTAGCTGCAGTGTCTTCATCCTTGTAAAAATAGTGATGCATGGACAAACTGGGTCAGCTGCCCTATTGTGCACCGATACAGTCCAGTCCGGTTTTTATTGGTAAGTCAGAGTGAATTTCCAGCTTACGAACTAAAGCTATGTAAGTTGAGACAGTGGTACCCCAGGTCTCCTTCAGGTCAGTCGCCAACATAACCTCATAACCCAGAGGAGTTGTTCCTTTCTGTGCCTCCATGGAAGATGGGTAACAGCTGTATGATAAGACAGTGCTGCTCAACCTGCCTTGAAACTAAACACACAACACATTTTGTTTGTGCTGAGATATTTAGGAGCCCGCAATATCTTTGTTTACTTTGAAGGTTCAGCTAAACTTAACGCCTCCAGCATGAGTTCAAATACACCTTCAGGAAGACAGGACACAATAACCCATCGTGATTAAACTGTACTGCCTGCTTAATTCTCTCCTCAATTGGTAATTCATTAAATGCTCCTGTGTCAGTCATCAAAGTCTCCCGAACCTTCTTCACGTGTGTGAAATAAGTTGTGCTGCTCCTGAGTTTTTCCTTAACAGAGAGCAACCACCGGATTTTGTGACAGTAGTGCGATTATAGCATGAGTAAGCATGACAAAAGCTTAAGTACTATTAAATGAATCTGCTTATTGTGATCTGTTCAGGAAGTAACCTGTGATAAACAATCTGTATACGGGGAGGAAGTGTGTTGAGCTTGTGTCCTACCCAACAAGTCGTCCAACCCATACGACCACAAAGGTCAATTGTTCCTACCCTCTTATACGACCCACAGGAGCGTTTCCTAAAGTAGCACCCCTACTGTTGACAGCAGATCAACACATCCTCATACCTAAACATAACAGTCACAGTCTTAAACACATGGTTGGCGTTTGGTTAGGTATAGGCAACAAAACAACTTGGTTAGGTTTTGGAAAATACCGTGGTTTGGGTTAAAATAAAAATTTGTTAAGTAACTTAATTGACGTACATTCATACATGAGGCAGTTACTTGACGTAGTTACGTACGTAACTTAGCGTAAGTTAAAATAAGTCAACGTTGACTTTTGGTTAAATACGGGACACGACCAGCCGTCTCCTGGGTGAAAGTCCACCCCGACCTCCTCCCTTGCGCCCCTCATAATTACTACGGCCACTAGAGGGCGCCCACCAAGATAACCATAATATGGGCTGTAATATCATAATAAGCTGCTTGAACAAACGACCTATGGGGTCGTTTTTTTTGGACAAAGGAGGACAGTCTCGTCTTACTCTGTACTTTCCCCGTTTCTTATTAAAAGTCAGGGAAACTCCTTCAGGTAACAATACAAGAAAAGATAACTATTTCTGTTCCTGTTTCTACCTGGTCATTGTTCAGTAAATTACGTTGAGTTACACCCTGGATTAATAATTATCATAATGAGTTATTTCTTCATTAACTGTGTGACCATCAGAGAAGATAAATAAACATGTAAGGTGTGTAAAGTGCAGCATCACCTGCTGTCAGTCACCAGGTTTGGATTTACCCACATGGGTCCATGTAGCTCTGATGCAGGATGACATCCCCAAAACTTTGAAATTAATAAGATATCCATCAGTCCATATGACTTCATTTTGACTTCTCTGAGTTGGTGTGAACATGAACCAAAAGACTGTATGTATCATTTATTTCCTTGGTCCGTACCAATTGAACCGAATTACGGTGTGTATGATACAGAGTTGTTGTTGTGCTTGGATTTAATTGGACAAGGTTTAAGGACACACTGAATATAACAGATTAATTAAAACGTAACAAGCCAGTGAGGCGAGGAAATAACATTGATTTATGTGCAAAAAAACAACTAGTGTGCTAATACACAAACGCACGCACACACACACACACACACACACGCACGCACACACACACACACACACACACACACACACACGGCTCGACACGGAAACAGCCGTTTCCTTTGTTATAATCTATTTTCCACTTTACGCGATTTGTTTTTCTGCATTTACTTGTTCTAGAATGTTCCACCACGCTGCACTCGTCATATAGATGCTTGTGCAGTTTGCTTGCAATTGCTCATCACGCTCTAATCTTCCTTTGATTTGTTGGAAAATTAGTTTGCAGCGCCTCGGCTTTACTGTGTTTAATGTGTCTGTCACATTGTTAATCTTGGGGGTTTTTTTTCTCACAGACTAAAAAAAACATAATTTAGGTCACCAAAAGCCTACCAGCTTTAAAACGGTCTAGACGAGAGTGACAACATTAAGTGTACTACAAGATGTACGTGACTTTGTGTGCGTGTGCATGTGTGAGATGACAGCATGTTAGTGTCCCACACCCAGGAAAACCAATGAGGATCATTTCTTAAGATTGAAAGACCATCCAAAGTTAGGAAAAGCACCCAATAAGTGTTACAGATGGACAGATGAGGTAGAAAAGGGGAAACAGAAGAATCCGGACAGTTAAAAGAAGCCATCATAGAAGCTCCACGTGAGATTTGACAGTGGTGGCCAATGTAGTCCCTCTTCATGCATTTTAATTCTGCCTCAGTGTGATCTGGTGCCTAAAACGTGCATTGACTTGAAAAAAGTGGGACGACAGTGGCTACAGCTGTATGACTTTCTTTTTTTTTATGTCATGCAATATACCCTTTTATTCTGAAATTCCGCACAAATGGTAAGAGTTGATGTGGGTATATGAAGGGAGGCTTGCCTGAGAGAGGTCCAGCTCTACCTATCCTGATGGTCATCTCATCAGAGTCCAAGAGTTGGAACAGGGGCTCGTCTGCTTTTTCCTTGGCCAGCTTAGATTCGGGGGGTAGAGCCAAGGCAATGTGGGGGTCAGCACCTACACCCTGTGGATGACAGAAAAAGAGAGCGAGAGAGAAGGGGTTTAAAATCCATTTCATGTACCGAAGATCACAGGCAACCCTTTATTTTTATGGGTGCCTTAGTTACCAGTCTCGCTTTGCCAGCCCTTCCTCCACAGCGCTGCAGAGGAGGGTCTGGCTAGTCCACACAGCATTCACAGGATGGGAGAAAAACGTGCTCTGGTTCATTGGCATTTCTTTAAACCAATCACAATCGTCTTGGGCGGCGATAAGTGCAATACGGAACAACGGCGCCTCTGCAAAATAGCCTCGGGAAGGAACTTGTACGTTCAAAAGTTGTTTTAGTCGTGCGAGAGAAAACTCAGATTGGACAGATAGTCTAGCTAGCTGTCTGGATTTACCCTGCAGAGATCTGAAAAAAAAGTTAACCATAGTCCTGATAAATCCACCGGAGTTTAAAATGCCAACACAAAGGAAGCCCAAGGCAATGGACATCCGGCATTAACGAGTGAAATCCGGCGGAATTTCTGTCGGCAATGGAGCAATCCCGGAAGTGGAACGTTGAAGATATAGACTACTTAGTTTACCTACTACTGTTATAAAAATGTTTATTACCTTAAAAACAAGCTGGTATGTAACTGTTAATTCTTAGAAATATGCTCAAAATGGCAGTGTAATTTGCATTGGACAAAGAAGCATTGAGATATTTTACTGAAGTAAAAGTAGCCTCAATGTAAATTAAAAACTCCATCACAAGACAACTTTTTGTGCAACATATTCCTAAATTACAATATTGTAAATTGGCATTGTTTGATTATCAACATATGAATATAGATATATGCACCATGTAAGCACAGTCTTAGTACCAGCTTAAAAATAGATTTTGACACCAGGACCCTTTTAAAGACAGGGACTCAACATCAGGTAATACATCTGGACCTACATTAAGGCACTCTGTCAGTTGATATGATGCTTTAGCTTTAGTTCCCATACACAAAACTACAGATTGCCACAAAGTAATTGCCACACAGTGAACACAGGGACTCTTAGGGATCTATGATCCCAGGGCAGTTTCCTGTTTTGCATGATTGGTAATCCAGGTCCCTGGATTCTTAAAACTTGCAGCTTTCATTCGTTTCACCGGACCAATGATAATCCAGTGAGTGGTGTGTTCAATAGGAAAGGTTCATTGATTGTTGCGTAAAGAAAAAAAATCCACTATCCCACAGCCTCCTTCAAACACAATCAATCTCAAGCCAGTTGATCAATCGCCTTGCCAGGTGTGTCGAGACTTTAGACTCTGGTGGGCCCCCATAGAAATGGATTCCTTCAATTCAGTGTCAAAAATCAATATCAATCAATAATGCTTAGAACTCTGTAAAACACTCGCATTCGAAAACAGCCTCCCTTAAAAAAAATAAAATAAAATTGGCATAACGTGCCCCCGATTTTGCAATGACAACTACAAACCCCTTTAAACTTCCTAAAAAGGCACTTTAAAGTGCACCGCTGCCAAAAAAAAAACCCTAAGAAGCCCCTGTAGCTAGAAGGGGCCCAACAGGGTTTTTTTCCCTAGCTGTGTATAAATCATGTGCAAAGAACACCAGCTGTAACATTAAATAAAACACACACACATACACACACCTGAGTATTTGAACAACAAAGGAGGAGAAACATGTAAATATGTAACATCAATGATCAACTCCCAATAATGCTTATTAGAACTCTGTAACATATTCTGAAACAGCTGCTGTTCTTTGCACATGATTTATACACAGCTAGAAAAAAAACCTAAAGCCTTGTTTCCAACAAGCAGTGCGGTTCAGTTCAGTTCCTTACACATTAGAATGGTTATTTTTGCGATTCCATTGTCAAAAGTTGTGGATAGTACCAATATAACCGCTTCATTCCATCCAGTGTTTTCCTTACCCCTCTGTTGAGATACCTAGCACACTGATCCAATACTAAAAGGTGGAGCTGAAACACTGCATTCCGCGATTGGTGCAGACGTTTCTCCACATCGTCGGTTTAAGTTTTTATCGACAAATTGGATGTCTTCTCTTGCCATGAACCTACATTATCTCTAAATACAAATGACTGTGCTGTTCCCATTGCTTCCACCTCCTTACTTTATGAAAAACAGTAAGTGCACAGTTTTACTACAGTAAAGGAATTGTTTTTCACGTTTTCACAACTGTGTATGTAACCTCAGACATCTTACCTGGACATATTGGTATCTTTGCTCTTTTACATGTTCACTGTTTCTCACAAACGGCACAGTGTATGACTGCTTCATTCTTATTTGGTGTTTCTTTATTTCCAAAAAAGGCTTCATGAGTTTTTCCCTATTTACAAACTAAAACAAGAAACCATTGCTATCAGCAGTGTTTGAAATGCACCGGGCTGAAATCCATTCTGTTTTGAATGTGTGGTTAACAGTTTTGACAGCAGTGTGTTAGCATTTGAACAAAGTGCTGTGAATCCACAGTGTTGTGCAGGTTGTGGTTAAAGCCATGGGATAAGTGTGTAGAGTTTTGAAAACTGTGTTCAAGCAATGACAAACTAACTACAGTTTGGTTCACATGAACTGCTGCTGTTCAGACTGTAAGAGTTTTGCACACGTTACTCCAGTTGTGCCCACTGTCGTCTAGCAATCGCGACAAACTGTAAGATTACCGTCTGCGGTGGAAACGCAAAGCACATCTAGTGTTTAGCTACGCATCCGTACGGGTTACCTACGGTTCTAAAGGTACTATGCCGAAAGTGTTTGATGAAAAACGCAGCTTAAAAAGGAGAATTCCGGCCAATTTTTACGTTAATCTTGATCGCTATAAATATGCGAGTACAGTCGATAGAAAAACACAACAAAACAAGCCAAATCGGTGCGGTCAACATGGAGTAGCTGCAGCTACGTGTACAAGCTTCCACTGAGCTAAAACGGCAGTTGTCGGGGCAAGGTTTTAGAGTGCCTTTGTGCCTCTTAACAGACACAAAAAGCAATTAAAATGTCTGTGCAACATGAACAGGGCCCTTACGTTAAGGTGACCAGATTTCTGAGACAAAATCCGGGGACATTTTCAGCTCAGAAGCATAAATACCTCCAAAACAGGTAATTCTTTGTAAACTTAAAACGGGGACACAAGCTCCCCTAGGGGGGGTCCATGGACATGCTCCCCTGTAAGAAGATTTTGTGTATTTTAACGTTTAAATGCACTAATCTGGTGCACTTTGAAAAGAAATTCAGAGGTTAGACTTGATTATTCATATATCTATGGATGGGAATATTTGTGCTGTAGACTGAGCTATTTTGCACTTCAGAATTTTAACCATGCACACACAGGTGAAATTGTTTTTTTCTTCATATTTTTGCATTAATGTCACTAGGAAGCATACCAGTAGAAATATATATTCATATTTGTAAGTGGGATATATATAAGTAAGTGGGATTGTCTGGAATCTGGCAATATAATAACCATTATGGTGGGATGCACTGGCTAAAAGTTTACAAAAAATATCTGTGCTGACATAAATAGTTTACATGAGAATACATTATAATTTTGTAGATCATGTAGAAATGTTGCAATTTCAAAACCGGATTACTCAGGAACCGCTTGTACTGATGCATGTGTTGAGTGAAGAGTTTGTGAAATATTTCACAGAGAGTAATGGGTGTGCAGAGATTTATGCAGAATGCAAATATGATAACATTTCATGTAAGTTCATGTTAATTTTCTTGCAATTTGTCACAGCAATGGGGTTAACACTTTTGCATGCGCCATATCCATGTCACATTCTCATTAGGGGCTGAGCCCCCCCTAAAGGTCTGATCCTAGAATGGTCCCTGCTGCTACTTCATACGTACTCCACTACACCTCAGAGGGAAATGTTGTAATGTTTACCGCACTACATTTATCTGACAGCTTTTGCTTTATTGCTTCACGCTGGGCTCGTTTCTGCAACAGCTCATTGAATATCGGATACAATTAAAACTATTGAGGAAATATTTTCCTTTGACATTGGTCCAGTATTAAACGAGATCGCTGCAGTCGGCAACGGCGAAACAAGCTACAATGTAAGTTAATAGGACGTCAATTGTACAGCTTGTTTTTACGTTCATAAAAGTGCTTGTTTTGCCACTGACAGACTCAGATTAATATTCTAAGTGTCTGACAACATTATGGAAAGTATTTCTAAGGAGGTCGACCTTTCTGTTAAAGAGTAAGATCCTTTTTTAAAACATAAAAAGTCCGCGAAATTGCGTTCGCTAAACCCACCAGACTCCATGTAAATAAACAGTAATATTATCGTAAAATGGGCATTCTAGAACATCTCTGAGCTCTGAGGCTTGCTCTGGCTGTCTTGAGCCTGTGCGTGTAGGGTGCACGACTATTTCATTCCAATTTCGGGTCTGTCAGTCACAGTGAAAACCGGGGACATTTCCGGGGACAGCTCCAGCCGGGGACAGGTCACCAAAACCGGGGACTGTCCCCGGAAACCGGGGACGTCTGGTCGCCCTACCTTACGTGACAACAAGATGCGTTTTCAACTCAGACATTGTTTAAATTCACCTACCCTGTCTCTATTCTGCTGGTAGCTAGCTCGCCCTGCTAGCTGCTAGCTGCCGTGTGTTCAGCCAGGCTTCTGTGATAATCCAACACCGTCTCACGGCAGTTTGTGTAATTGTTACGTTATTTTTAATCTATTGATTCGTGTACAACAACTGGTTTATCTCGTTTTTTTTCGTGGTGGCCAGCACGAAATGAGAACCATCTATTCAGAGGTTGGGTTTCGGAAAAAAACAACGGGGAAAGGACGCATCACACGCGGGACGCGATCCCCGACCAACCTCCCTACGCTGATTTAAATACTACTTCCTATCGTATTCGTGCTGTGATCCCGAAATATGCGTGAAATACATTACTTTACATTTTCGTGCTGGCCACCACGAAAGAAACGAGAAAAACGTCCCCGTGAACATGAATCAATAGATTAAAGGGCCCATATTATGCTCATTTTCAGGTTCATAATTGTATTTTAAGGTTGTACCTGAATAGGTTTACATGATTTAATTTTCAAAAAACACCATATTTTTTATTTTCACCTGGTCTCTGTTTTAGCTACAGAGTGAGACCTCTTTTCTTCTTCTGTACTATCTTTGATTGCACTCGCACATGCACAGTAGCTCAGATGTAGATCATGTCAGCTAGCTAGCTCCATAGACAGTAAAAGAGAGGCTGTTTCTACAACTTCAGTCAGTTACAAGGCAGGATTAGCTGGGAGACTTCTAAATGAGGGCGCACATGTAAGTAGTTCTTTTGTAGATTGTGGTGAACGTGTGTGTTGTAGCAGTGCTTTGCTATTGAGAACGAGGTAGTATGCTAGCGTTAGCACAAGCGTTAGCATGCTAACGCTACGAGCTAACGGTTGCGGTTAGCCAGCTTGTTTCGGCTTGTGACGTCACAAGTCGTGCCAATTTTGAACAGCTCACCCAGAGACTGAAGGCAGGACACATTCAGAAACCGTATCTCACTCAGAACAGCATGGATGGATTTTTTTGTTTGTAAGTTTGTATGTTTGTATGCGTGTGGAAGCACCAGAGACACAAAAGAACACCCCAAATCCCAGAAAAAGTGTTATTTTCATAATATGGGCACTTTAAATAATGTGACCATTTCACGAATTGCCGTGAGACTGAGTTGGATGATCATCACGCAGCAGTTCCGTGTGTATTTGTAGCTCATCCATTTTGTGTGTGATCAATCTGGTGTTGTTGAGTAGGAGGCTTGGCAGTGGCGATCTGTGTGGTAGTTCCCTTAGCCGGACTAGCAGGCCCGACCGGCATCCTTGGATCGGATTCCTCCCCGCCTTCATCGCCTCCCGCTCCCCACATCAATCCACCTAGCGCCCGCTGTTCTGGCTATGTCCTCCAGGTCATGCCTTCGCGACGAAAACTTGAAGTTTATTCCCCCTCAAAAATAGGTAATTGAGCACTATAGTGGTTATGACCATATCAGTGACTATGTAACTACATGGAAACGGGCCAAATGATGTATGTGGCTTGCACAGTGATAGCGTTAGAGAAGGCTAGCTGTAGTCTTGCGCTGAAGTCCCTTGTAGCAGGAAAAGGTAAACAGTGTGTAGATCACTCCGAAAAACAATCCTTGCAAGCCACAGACATCATAATCATAATATTAATCTGGAAGTGTCTTTCTTAAGAGCAGATTATGGGAGTTCATATCTGACTGCTTGAATTTGTTGATGAAAACCATGTGTAGCAATATATAATAATATTGAGGAGATGACGCATGGTGATATCAAATCGATTTGAATCGTTGACAGGATAATCCTAATTGAATCGTGACACCAGTGAAGATTCACACCCCTGACAGTTGCACAAAGTTAATCAGGTTGTTCATTGCCTGCAATGTTACTTGGGTTACTATGACAGAGATAGGATGTTAACACGCAAAACCAGGCTACTGAAGCGTGAAGTGAATCAGCAGCACAAGGGTTTTTTTTTTTTTTTTTTGAGTGCTTTAAAAGTTTGTTTAATTTCCTGTTGGAAAAGGAAAAAATGATCAGTTGCGCTACACTTATTTCAGAAAAAAGATCCAATGTTGACACCCACTACAAATAAATAATCCTGTCAGAGGATTTCATGTCAGACACTGTCTGAGGCCAATAAATACACACAAGACTAAACAATCAATCAGCGTCACTGAAAATTGCCAAATTACTGAAAACAGAAGGCCCTCATATTGAATAGCAAACCATTAGATGAGTAATGTCTAAAAGTATGGGCTAAAAAAACCCTGACATCCATTTTTCAGCCCCTTTATTGCTTCAACATCTTTATTGCTGCCCAGGTACAGGATGTGTTAAAGCAGATAAAGTTCTTGTAGAGCTTGTTTGCGTCAGTGCACAGAATGTTCCAGTACTAGCAACGCAAATGTTTGTTTTTTGCAATCATGAGATGCGTATGAGGGCAATAACAAGCAAAATAACATGAACACAGCAAGTTTCATTGCATATGAACAAGCGGCGGCTGTGGCTCAGTGGTAGAGCGGTCGCCTGCCAACCGCCATCTACTGTAAGTTATAATCTATGGATAAGGAATTTGAGGTTTCATCAGGGGGGAAACAGCCTTTTCCAAGTCCAGCTGCAAACTTTGGATTTGAGTGACATCTGGAATCCAACTAAGTCTCTCCGGAACATTTGTGTGTTGTTTTGAACGCATTCCTGTGTAGCTCTAGCTTCACGCTTGGGCTCGGTGTCTTGCTGGAAAACAAATCTTTTCCAAATGTCACAGGTTTCTGGCAGACCGTATCAGGTTTTTTCCTCCGTGTTTTCATGTTACCCATTGCCCACATCAGCCTGGAACCCCTCGACAACACAGTTGATCTGCTGCCCATCCCAACAGCATGTTGCTGCCACCAACACACTTCACCGTGAGGGGACAGTGTGTTTATGATGATGTGCAGTGTAACGTGGTGTACATCAGACCAAAAGAAGCTTCTTCCAGCTGACTTCAGAGTCTCCCCAATGGCTGCTGGAAACCGAAGCCGAGATATCATGTGAGATTAGTATAATGCCTCTTTTGCGCCAAAATTTCAGAAAACATGTAATACAAAAAAATATTTGTGTTAATGTAAGTAATCAATTGGGAAAGTTTAATGGTGATATTAGTTCAAATATGTTCCCTATTCACCTGCAGTGTCTCCTCTTAAGTGGTTATGTGTCTTCTAAAACCAATTGGCTGCACCCATAATGATTTAGGTGTCCTAGTCATGGGGGAAAATTGCAATGTGCAGACAGATTTAAGGCTGTAAATGCTGCCAAAAGTACATCTGTTCTCTTTTCTGTTGATCGGTGTTAAAAAGCCACATTACATCTACTTTGACTCATGTTATAAGTAAGACAATAAAACACGAAATCTTAAAAGGGAGGTAAATACTTTTTTTATAGGCACTGGAGAATACTACATATCTTTCCACTGGCTATAAAATATGAAACGATGATGAGGGTAAAAAGTTAAATAAATGTTTTTTAAAAAGAAGGTAACAGTTTTTTTAATAAGCAATAATGCTGGAATAAAATATTGTTATGGGAACATTTTCTGTGACCCATGGATTTGTTTACATTTCCATTTGTCATTCTTGCTCTTTGGTTGCAGCAGCAATGAGACGTATGAGAAGGATGCAGCCCAGATTTAGTACGGGGGGGGGGTGAATGATGTGGGATCATTGTTAGGCTGAAAACACTCAATGACCAACAGCCACAATTATACAGTTTATCCATTTCTTATGAATTCATGTGCAGACAGTTTGCACTTGTATTTAATAATACATGTATTTTACAAGCTGTTACTAGAGGGGGAAGAGACTTCTTCATTTCAATTCATAAATAATGAATTATTTTCTATCTTTGCCGTTTTCCTGACCATTTGTATGCATCTGTTATTGGGGGCAGAATATACCACCTCCACGTACTGCGTGTCGATACGTGTGTGGGCATGTCTGAGTAAGTGTGTATTCAGCTAAATGTGTGTGTGTATGTGTGGCATGATGGAGTTCATGTACCATCTCGAGGGGACATTATTAACCCACGGTGACCTTTGGTGACGACAAACGGTCTCATCAGCAGGTCCCAGCACGCCATTAAACCGCTTCCAGCAGCGGTCTGGCTCTGTCGATCGCTGAAAGTCACCTCTCTCTCTCTCTCTCTCTCTCTCTCTCTCTATCTCTCTCTCTCTCTCTCTCTCTAGCCTCTTTAAGTGTACTTTCACATCGGAACTGTTTGATCACCTTACTTCAAAACGTGCAGGTGCAATCTGCAGGGCTACCGCGCAAATATGTCTGACACCACTTATCATATCAAAAAGAGACGCGTCTATTCATGATAATTATTAGGTGAAAAGCTGCTTATTAATCACTCCAAATCCTTCCCAGTCAAGAAGAACGAAATATTAAAGTGTGGGAAGAAGGGAAGTGGGAACACAAGGCAATGCAAAAATGGGGTTAGAAGGGAAAGGTAACCTTAAAGGACCAACGACCCATTTTACATAATGATGCTTATTCTTCTTCTCATTTTTTTTTAATTCCAGGAGCTTCCAAGTAATTTTAATGTCCGGTTCAAATAAACCTGCAGAGACTTGACACAAGCTTGAGGTTGGGGATTCTGGCGGTGACCAATTTTGCCTTGTAATTTTCTTTGCCGTGACTATGATGTTTAAATTGGGTTATTGTTGCTGCCTGCAATGTGGATGCAATACTCGGCAGGCATGCAAAACTCGCCACAACACAGGCTTTGGATTCGGCTTGGAAAAGCTCAGGGTGACACCAGGAACACACCGCACACACCATGTAATGCAATCTGTCCGGCCACATCGTTTCGTCCGATAGTTTCGGCGTCGCCTCTATTTGTTACGAGATACGCGAGCGTATGTGTCAAGCCAGGCAGGTAATCACATACAGGAAGACCACAATGCAGCCCGGATATTTTACCAAAATAAACATATTTCAAAATAAAACAGCCAGGTTTACGGTGATTTTGGCTGTCTTGACTTCTCAAAGTGAGACACACGATCAGGCACACGGAGAGAGAGACCGACGGACGGACAGAGAAAGTGACAGTGACACGCACACACACGCGTCCAGTGTGAAAGGCCAGGTGAACGATCAGGCACTCTTTTATTTACGCTAGGCAACACTTAAGTGGGCGGTGTGTTCCCAGTGTGAAGGTAGCTCGCGGCTGACAGCGCCACCCGCCCCGACATTGTGCTTCCCGGGGCCGTGCTGCGCCCTTTGGCGCGACTGTCAAGAGGAAATAAATGTAGTCCCTGGTTGGTCCGGTCAACACACGGGGAAAGTTCCTGAGTTCCTCAATAGGTCTTCGGACCCCTTAAAAAGTTAAAGGTAAGGTAAAGTTCACAGTGCTAATGCCCTCATTTTATCGTAGTATACATTACAATACATTGTATTGTAAAGCAGGCTTCACAAAACAATATTTTCATGTTAATATATTACATGAAATATAACAAAAATGTTTGAATACATTTTTCTTTGTAATGTCAAAGTCACCGCTGCCATATTAATATATTAAACACACCTTATATTTTGAGATTGTTTTGTAAAAGTGATATGGTTTTCAAAATAGAAAACAACTTCACAATCACAAATACTTCAGTTAGACCAAGTGACATTTTTTTTTAATACAAGTGATCATACTTGTATTTGTAAGTATATTTACTGTGAAACTACCAGTAAAAGTTATGCTTGTACTGTAAAATGTATGCCAAATATATACAACTTGTAGTTAACTGACTATTTTTTTGTGATATGAATAATAAGCAAACCTCTGCAATCGCAACACAAACCTTTTCAGCTGGCTGAAAGCAACCACAAACTCCTCCTTTATGGAGATCACAGGCTTGGACTCTGTCCCAGCTGGAGGTGGTGGTAGTAAAAGCTCACTGGCTCTCTTAACAAATACAAATTATTTATGTGCATGAATAAAAAATTATGATGATTTTATCTTGCCTTTACTGAGATGAGTTGGCAGCGGTAAAAAAAAAGAAAAAAAAGAAATGGATTTTTAACATGAAGCACTGGAAATGGTATGCAGAGAACTGGTTGAAGTGAATTGTTGTAACCCACTTATGGCTACACATTTAAAGAATTGAAGTGTGGTTTACCATTCCACTGGCCAACAACAACATGGTCGATGTATCCACCCAGGCCTTGTTGCGGCAGGAAGAAACTGCTGATGCCTATATAGTACAGACTTTGATGTGCTATAGCTGGACTCTACATGAAAGCGCTGCAGCTATCTAATGTCTGTGTGATTCATTCTGTGTGAACGCTGCAGGGGGAGAGATGTCTTAGAGGACTTGTCGCAGTTCGGCGAGGTATAGCAGGAGTCGAGAAAGAGAGAGAGAGAGAGAGAGAGAAAAAAAAAGTCCAAGGCGCAACAGCCCCGCTTTCATCAAAAACACACTCACGCCATCGCTCAATCTCACACACTCAAGTACACACACCCACACTGGCACTCTCTAGATGACTCCTGTGCTCTGATTCATACACTCCTGCTATCTCCACTTCAGACTATTGACCGGGCTCAGTCTATCTGATCACTGAGACCAACTTTTTCAAGAAGAACCAAGCCTTACTGGTGCTCACACACCAAGCACCGAGAACTTCCTCAAGTAAAAGATTATGTTCTGCCGGAGATTTCCATCACAACAGAAGGGGAAACGTACACACTCCCATTCTTTCCATGTCGACAACTGAGTGAGCTTTATATTGTAAGTTTGACAGTATGTGATATAAAAATAATATTCTAACATAGTTTGGACTACTTTTGACAGGCGTAAATACAAATATACTGTAGGTAACTACAATATGACTGTAAATGTATCAATACATTTATCTGCAATTGTACTGCCATGACTGATCTAGTTTTACTTTGGCAGTGTTGCATCTGAAAAGGTGTGTACCTTATATATATATATATGTGTGTGTGTGTGTGTGTGTGTGTGTGTGTGTGTGTGTGTGTGTGTGTGTGTGTGTGTGTGTGTGTCACATAAAGATGTGTATGTGAATCTCTGCAGGACAACAATTCCAGCTTAAAAAAGTATTGCCTTTCCAGCCAACGCCTGCCTATAACAAAACACACCAATGAGCAATATTGTTGCACAGGGCGTTATGTCCCTTCATAACCATGGACATGGGCCCTGTAGTTGACCCCGCAGACACCGCCCTGCTGCCAGAAATACTCAACAGCGCACCAAATCTGCAGCTGAAAACAGCCCAAACAAATGCACTGTTACCTTCTTTTTAGGTTTGCTAGGCCCGCTTTGCCAGACATCGTACACGCTGCGGAGCGGAGGAGGGTCTGGCTAGTCCACACAGCATTCCAGGATGGAAAAAAACCCCGTGCTTTGGTGTATTGGCATTTCTTTAAACCAATCACAATCGTCATGGGTGTCGCTAAGCTCCCCACGGAGCCGCTGTAAAATAGTCGTAACTCAGATTGGACAGATAGTCTAGCTAGCTGTCTGGATTTACCCTGCAGAGATCTGAGGAGCAGTTAACCATAGTCCTCAGAAATCCACCGGAGTTTAGAATTCCAGCACAAAGAAAGCCAAAAGGAAACGGACATCGGCGAAAAATACATGCACCCGGCGGAATTCCCTGCGGCACCGGAGCAATCCCGGAAGTGGAACGTCAAGGATATAGACTATAGGTTTGCTAACACGTTGATGTTTTGTGTCTTTGTATAGGATTTGTTGACATGACAACTAAAAAAAACCTCATCCTTTAACTTATTCTCTAAGTGCCATAGTTCGGTTATCAACATTGTTGATTATGATTTTAAATGTCTGCTCATGTTTGTTTTTTTAATCAAAACTGGGGTTCACAATTGCCCAAAAAAAACTTAGATCTAAATATGACAATTTAATCAGCTGGAAGCCAGCAAGTTTAGTTTTCATACTCCATATAAATCAGTTCTCACCAGCAAAAAAATGTAGATGTGCAATCCGGCAACTGAAGGTGCCGTGACTTCCCTATAAGGATGCTGTTTTTGAAAAGGATTACACTTTCTTAGGAACTTTGCAGGTGCAGACTATAACAAACATGAAGCCTGGAAAACAGCTGCAGAGAAACTAACTACATCTAATGATGTATAATTTGCCAAGTCGTATGTTTAGCAATGCAATCACCTGTTTCCAGCTGAGGCTCTCCGGGCTCCATAACCTCAGATTGCCAGACCTCTCATTTGCCAAGCTCACCAAGTTCTACGTAACATTTTGTTCAAAGTATTGGGATTGTGGTACATTTGGAAACCTGGACGTAGCCATTTGATTAGCTACATGTGTACATTTGTTTTGATGAATTCCCACTTTTAAAAATTGCTCCTCTGGTTAGTTTTCTATTCAAATTATTTTTAGCAGTTTTAACTAACAACAGCTGAGTGTGTCATTGCCCTTTAAAAACTGACTTTTGTATTGAATCTGAATGGTATGTCCAAAGAAAGCACCTCCAATCCAAATTCACACCTTTCAGCTGAGAGGTCCCTGGGGACTGTTATTAGAGCTGCACCTGGGACTGTAATCATCACAGAAATACAACTCTTCATTGACAAAGCTATTAAAATAAATGCAGCCCGTATCACAGATGTATTAAAGGTAGAGAGCTGTAATGCATTCCCCTCTTTCATTTGCTTTTCTAGTGAATTCATTTGCATCTAAATAGATGTTGAACAGAGCTTTGTTTCACTGAGCTCGCTGATGGACATTTAAGCCAATGATGTTAGCCATAGAGGCACAAAGGTTCAATGACCTTTTCTACTCTGACGCAGCATCTGGCATTTATAAATAATCAAGGGATGGGTACAATGAAACAGCAGGCCTTTTACCATAACATCCCATTATACCTTGGGTAGCGTTTAGCACATTATTGCAAATACTTCATGCATGTTTCTGGAAAGGTGCAACAGATTAAACTCTAAAACATATCTGGAGTCAACTATGTATCGCCTCGTTTAGCTTTATTCCTAAAATGATCCCCCTCAATGGCAAACATGTTCAGTAAAGCTTAAAATTGAAAAGTGAGCCCTTTTGGGGCTGCTTAAACTATCGTTAGGACAAAGACAGAGCCGTTAGCGGCCAGGCAAGCAGAACAAATGAGTCTCTTCTGCTGCTCAATGCTCGAAGGACTCAGTGTGTCTCTGTTGTTAAATCAGAGGAATGCTGAAAAAGTGGCCAGACCCTGCCAACACCAAGTCAGATCTTTTCCATTTCATCAGCATCCATTTATGTACATCAGTGGTGTTCAATCCCCACATGCAATCAGTCTTACCAAGGGTATAACTCACTGAGGTCTCCCAGATTGGAAAACACTTGGCAATTCAACATAAAAAGGCATCACAGAAAAACTGGTATTAACACAAAACAAAAGGAAAATTGCCATTGTTCTAAATTTAAAATTGCCTTGGTAAAACTTGGTAGACAAATTAAGGAGATTAAAGAATTCAAACAGACAAAGTCATATAGCTACACATACTGCCATAAAAAGCCAAACCACAGTAACTACATCTTTGGTCAAAACTGAGTTGACATTTTGATGTCTGTTTTACTATGTTAGAAACTGATATGCCATAGAAATGTATCATGTCTGTGAACAGCTTCACACATATAAGCTAAACAAGCCTGTCCTTTACATACTTGAAGTTACATACATACAGTAAGTTAAGTAAGTCATGGACGTGACTTAGACGTAGGTTAAGTACGTTAGGTAAACAAATCAACAAACTGACTTTTGGTTCCTCACAGGACAAAGTCCTGAGTTTGTTGGACCCATTCCTCCACCCCAACCTCCTCTCTACGCAAACTAACACATACTTCCCCCCCCAGCGGGGGGGGTTTGTATGTGTTTGAATTTTGTTTGAATTCTTTAATCTCCTTAAGTATGTTCAACTGAAAGTTAATAATGTTAAATATGTTTATGTTTGACTGCACCTACAAATTTACAAGAAGGCAACTGGTGGCTGGCAAGAGCTTATTACTAACAAGAAAATCAGGCCTGTTTCTTATTGTTTGGGGCGAATGTGAGTTGTGAGTGAGAAACAAAGTATATTAATCGTTCAAACAGAATGCTTTAGTATGACAAATTCCACGTTTTTGTTTTTTTTCTTAAAATAGCCACCAGTGCATATGCATGATGAAGACACACATACCTTTGGTATGGCTGGTTTAAAAGGAATCTTTAAAGTTGTTGATTTGGTATGATGGCATATTTCTGAGGTTTGTAACGTAGAGCTACTGGTATACCAACAAGAACCCAGTACGTGAAATATCCCTTCTCAAAATGAATACATAGTGGAAGTTGAACATAAACTTATAAGAGCAAGTATATGTTTTTATCTTTATTCTTTCTTTCTTTCCATTGTTAAATAAGAAAAGGTCAGCTTGGAATCTTGAAAATGGATGTGCAATCTTTGGCAATGCATCCCTCCAAATACTTTGGTTAATTATAAAGTGCAGTGCTGTGAGAGTTACCATATTAATAATGCAACAATTCTCCTGTTAGACACTCCCCAACAGCTGACAAAAACTAATTTGTCTTCAGCATGCTGGAGGTGTTATCCCCAAAGGCTCCTTAAATCACTGCTGGTATCTAAACTCCATGGCATGGCTTGACTTATACGTACTTTTTTTTACAGTGGTGTGAAGTCTTATTATTGTAATAAAGCTATAGTTTAGAAACAGAACTACTTTAAGACAATGGCTAGCACTATGCTAAGGTCAGGGGTCGGGTCACAGTGCGTGTAGAGATGCAACAAACAAGAAAGTGACACTTTGCTCTGATCCGAGTCCCCCCCGATAGCTGAGATGTAGCACCCAATGCATTCTCGTGAACGGGTTCGTACAATATCGTACGGAAGTTTATGCACACCAATTCGTACGATATCCTGCGAAATTAGGCGATCACCGGCTGGTCACGTGACGCCGGCTACAGAGCTCTGTGAACTGCGTGGCAGTTGAGTTTAGCCGACTAAAAAGAGAGCATCATGTGGCAAACGACAGTTAGGTTTAGGCACCAAAACGACTAGTTAAGGAAAAAGTTAGTGGTTTGGATTGAAAACACTCCAGAGGAAGGAACATGTGTTTCCCTGAACTCCGCTTACCTACTTGAAACCCCCCCGCCCCTCCCTTCCCCCTACGCCGTCAGCAGTCAATGTGGAACACAGAGTAAAAAAAAGAAAAGAAAACGTGGAATACAAATTACACTGCTTTACTTTCCGTAGCTATGTGTACAAATGGTTCATGAGAACAGCCTGCAGCACTGCACACACCAGTGTTACCGTGTTCCCTTTTGTACAAAAGTATCTCGTAATTCTTTGACTTAAGCACAGTATGCAGCAAAAACAAAGCCAAATTCAACTAGGTGTAATAATTTCAGCACAGTGCCTCAACCACAGTAGAACAGTACTGTAGTCATATGTCCACCCAATGTCATTTTGATCCAGGGAATGCAACTGTGTGTTGTGTGTGCATGTGTGATGATTACCCACTAATCAAAAAGGTTTTAGGGAAAGGATCTATGCGGCACTTGATGACCGGACGCTACTCAAGATAGCAAATCTGCATTCATTAAAACATGATTAATTACTGTCACATGAAAGCTTAATCAACAAAGCACACACACACATATACACAGACACACACACACAAAAACTACAGTGTAATTGTCTCTCAATCCAAAGGCAACATGGTATGTAAATTTGTTCATATTAGGGCGGTCAATCAATCTAAGATATATAAAAAGGAATAGTTGAGCATTTGGGTAAAGTTCTGTGAATTCTCAGCAAAAAAGTGAATAAGTATATTTCCCAATAAATCAAGCTATCCCTTTGAAGACACTTAAAGTCACCCTCTTCTAAAAAAAAATGTTTTTTGCTTATTCCTACATGATTTGGATGTTTGAGCTACAAATAGATACATTTAACTCTGGTTTCACAGTACATGTCACATGTCAAGAGACACACATGTGCCAACAAAGGCAGCGAAGAAGACTGCAAGCTAGGTAACAATGCCGGTGTCAAACTTCTGAAATCAGCTTTGGCAAATGTTTATTGAGGAAGGACATGCATTCGACATGTTTGTTAGACCTCAAGGATGCTCACAAAGCATCTTGGGGAGTAACACTGAATGTAGACAGAAACTAAGTTTGTTAAAACCAAAACACTCCACACCATTAAACCGGGAATGCACAAGGATGTTGTGATGTCAAAACCAGTTTGGAAGCCACTCATGGTTCAGTCTGCAACTTAGTATGATGTACGTTCACTGAGAATGGACTTCTCAGTGAAATAGGAGACTGTCTAGTCAAACCTTTGAAATTTAACATTATGTACTTATCAACAGGTTCTTGATTTTCCAATGAGGAAAAAGGAGGGAATGCCATTTTTAAGAATTTTCAACAAGGCAATTGAACCTTTTTTGTGGGAAAACCCATATCAGAAACAAATGACTATTTAAAGCAAGTAAAAAAAAAGAAGAAAAAAAAAAAAGAAGAGTATTTTCATATGTTTTATATGGAGGTCTTTAAAAGCTTGCTTTTGGTTTGTTTTCTGTGGACTCCCACCATTTCCATTCATTTTCAAGTGCAAATCTGTAAATCAGTGTGTGATTTTTTTTGATAGATATAAAAGACAATGTGCAGCCCTCATATGTTTGTGTGCGGGGGCCTCCCATAATTGTGTCAGAAAAGCTACCTCTGTGTAAGTGACATCCCGCAGTGGAGAAAATAGCAGCAGCAATCTGCAGTGGCAGCAGTGTCTGGGCTTCAAATCTTTCAGTCCTCACATCATCGTGGGGATGCACTAAAGTAAATTCACTCATGTTAAAGTCATATTTCAAAATAACGCTTTCATAGTAGGACCTCTTGATGCCTACGCTCCCATCAATACCGGTGGCTGTGGGGATCTGCACTGCACCAATCACTGAATTTACGTTCTTGTTGAAACCTACTACTTAAAGTCTTTGTGATAGAAAGCTAAAAAGAAAGAATTCCATCATTTTGTTTCCAGGAAAACATTCTGCCATTACTGGTTGTTATTCTCAACAAGGAGGCAGAAATAAAAAAAATGTGAGCAATCAAATACTTCCCTGTAATAAAACCTTGCATTCCTGTTAGTGTATTATGATTATTATTTTTTTTATTCTGCAGTTAGTTTGATATAAAAGACTAGAGGGGTCAGTGTCAGACTTTAGAGTGCACGCCTATGGCTATTTCCTGGAGGCAGTACCTACCAGTGCAGACGCCGTACGAAAAGAACTGGCAGAAGAATCATGTGTTCATTACATTACCCTGTGTGTACCCTGTACACCTCGGACTTCTGTTACAACTCAGAGCTGTGTCACATACAGAAGTACGCCGATGACACAGCCATCGTTGGGTGTATCAGGGGTGACAGAGAGGAGGACTATCGGCGTCTGGTGGGGGATTTTGCTCTCTGGTGTCGCACTAACTGCCTACAGCTCAACACCTCTAAGACGAAGGAGCTGGTCACTGACTTTGGGAGGTCCAGACCAAGACCAGTCCTGCTAGAGGGAGCTGAGGTGGAGGCTGTGCAATCATACAAATACCTCGGGCTGTGGCAGGATAATAAACTGGACTGGACAACACACACCAGCCACCTGCACAGAAAGACACAAAGCAGGTTGTACTTCCTGAGGAGACTGCGGTCTTTCAACATCTGCAGCAAACTGCTGTTGATGTTTTACCAACAAAAACCTGTTCCGTGCTCAATAAATGTATTTGCATGTTTTCTATTATCCATATTAACGTGCAATAATAACCCCTCTCACACAGTTTCCTCATGGGCTCTCTCAAAAACTCTTTCTCTGCACGTAGGTGGACGCTGCTGTGCTCCGGTCATGTCTCCCTCGCTCTCAACCTCTTCACTCTGTGCACGCTCAACTCTAGACACACTCACTCAAATTTTCACAGCATTACAAGTGTGCCACAAAACCAACCAATCAGAGAATCAAAGGTCACTTCTGATAGGCTGTTCGTCTCCAATTAGATTGCAAGTAGCAGGAAACAAAAATCTAGGAGGAACAGTCTTTTTCAGTCAACACCTGTTGGTCAGAAATACTGGTACAGCAAATACTGACTACAGTGGAGCTGTTCAACTAACGTTACTGGATTAAAACACATTTCGGTCAGTATTTTGTATTATTGACTTAGCTATATCACAGACATGTCTTAATATTTGTGTGTACTATAATGCCATTGTTTTGTTTGACTGATATCTCCTCATGTGACTAACGTTAGTTTGACTCATCCTTCACAAGCAATCTAGCTAATTTAGCACACAGCAGCGGAGCATAACATACAGTCTATGCAGCCGACATGTCATCTGAACAGGCCTCGCAGCACTGTAGCTAAATTAGGTCTCGCAATACGACACTGAACAGCAGTAGGCCTACCTACATTTCATACTATAGCCACATGTAAGTAGTTTTTAATACTTTGGTTACATTACCGTGTTTTATTAACCGGAATTCTGTTGATATATTAGCTTGCGAAGGAGCTATCTGTTGCTAACGCTAATTTATCTCAAAAAGCAGAAACGTTAGCTAACTACTGCCAAGATATGATTTCACTAGAGACCAGAGAGGTGTTGTAAGACTTGTCAAATGTGTTTGCACAATGCATAGTATATCCTTATTTATTTTTCTAAAATGTATTTAAAATGAAACCATATCTTGGCAGTAACGTTAGTTAGCTACTGCTTTTTGACATAAATTAGCTAACGTTAGCATTAGCAACGGTTAGCTACTTTGCAAGCCAATAAAATTTAGGCTTGGCAAACAGAATTAAGGTTAATAAAACACGATAACTATGTAACCAGTATTACAAACTTCTTACATGTGGCTGTATTGTGACATTTTAGGTGTGACCGATGACATGTTGGATGCATAGACTTTATCCATGCTGGGCTAACGTTAGATTGCTTGTGAAGGATGACGTTAGTCACACACAGAGATATGTTATTGTAATTCAAACAACACAACGGGGTTATGATTAACACAACTATTAAGGCGTGTCTGTAATATAAATACTGTAGATCAGTGCTTTCCAACCTTTTTGGTCTGAGGTTCCTCCACAGCCCTGTCATATAAACTCACATACCCCGCCCTATCCATTCCCAATGTGTTCACACTATTTATTATATTAAAGTGAATATTCTTACATTTTCATGTAATTGAACTGTAAACATTTAGGTTGGTTTGGTCAGTACTTGAAGTGTGGTTAATGTTTCAACAGTCTTCCATTACTTTTAGCTAATCATTTGAACTGTTAAGTCAGTAGACCTACTTTTAGCTATTTATTTCTACCATTGATTACTTCGCTATATGTTTAAACATCTGTGTTGAGCTGTTTTAGCTGATGTATTGTTTTAAATAAATCATAATTTCAATTATTATTTTGATTAGCTGCTCCACAATCAGAAATACCCCTTGCTGGGGAATCACTGCAGGTGTTGTGTCAAAGACTGTTTCCCTGTAGATGTGTTTCCTGCTACTTACTACATCTAATTGGAGACGAACAGCCAATCAGAATTGACCTTTGATTCTCTGATTGGTTGGTTTTGTGGCACACTTGTAACGCTGTGTGTCAAGAGTTGAGCGTGCACTGTGCGAGCGAGTGAAGAGGTTGAGAGCGAGGGAGACATGACCCGAGCACAGCAGCGTGCGTCTACCTGCGCGCAGAGAAATAGTTTTTGAGAGGGCACATGAGGAAACTGTGTGAGAGGGGTTATTATTGCACGTTAATATGGAAATACATTTATTGAGCACGAAACAGGTTTTTCTTTGCTCAAACAAAATTATTTTTGCGAGTTTTAATTCCTGTTCAAAATGTAATGTAATGTGCTTGCAAAATATAGTTCTCTGTGCTCAAAACATACAATTACTTGCTCAGGAATGAGGCACATGTATAACGCCATATTATATTGCCAACACCAATTGGAGGGGTGTTGGAAACAGAGGGTTCGGATGCTGTGCGACAATCCAACAAGCACTTTGTATTAAGAATACTTTGATGTGTTTGATGCCAGGTTTAATATACAAAAGGTTGATGGTAAAACACGAAGACGAACATCTGGATAGGGGACACCCAAACCCTGAATTTATAATCCTGAACTCTCAGCAGAGTAAGGATATACAAAAAGGGGAAACGTAGAGATAAAAAGCAGACATTCATTGAGACATTCTCTTTAAAATGTCTTTGATCTGCCGCTCAAACCCTTTTTGCTTATTACAATGAGAACGTTGGAGAGCAATTTGAAGAAAAAACCTGAGAAAACATGAAATGATTTGATCAAAGGAAGTACAGCCTTTTAGCACACAAATTAAATGAACCAAACACAAACTAGGAACCCCACTGACAAGGGTAATTAGTGGAATGCCGGCTGGCAACACATCTTGGGTGGTCCAATACCCTTTTCCTTATAAACATGTCCTGTTATCTTCAGTACATGTGTTCCTTGTTCCATACAGGGAGAAACATGAATGTGTGTTTCGGGGATCCTATAGATTTCCCACTCATTGTTGGCAGTTTGCTCACTGTCGGTGCTGTTTTTCACAAGTGTGATGGAGGGTTCAGGTTCATCTGCCTCTATTCTATGTTCTATATTCTCCTATCACTTTCTCTCCCACTTCAACAATCGTTGGTACAGTATACACATTTAGCAATTATCTTTGTATCAGATTCTCAAATCCATCATTTCAAAATCATAAAAGATATTAGAGCCTATCTTGCACCCGTGTCTTTGCTAGTTTACGACCGTCGGCAGTTGTCAATTTCCCGTCCAGCGCCCATGTCGTTTAAATAGCAAATTAATCTGCGCCCATCTGTGCACCCATGGGCGTGCTGGTCTTACAGGGAGGTGTGTTCAGGTGCAT
Source organism: Sander vitreus (assembly GCF_031162955.1). NCBI lineage: Eukaryota > Metazoa > Chordata > Actinopteri > Perciformes > Percidae > Sander > Sander vitreus. The sequence continues at coordinate 20,722,953 of NC_135875.1, read as the reverse complement.
TCTTGGCGTATTGCTATCTTGAGGCAGCGGAAAGTGATCAACAAACATTGACAACAAAAACCTGGGCTAAAGTCAATAACGCAGCATTTCATTGTTATTTTAACAGCGTATTAGTAAAATGTGCCTAGGCTCGCGCACAGCGCGCACACACTATGCTTGTTACACACACAGGGACGCACAGCAGCACACACACATGCAAAAGACTCAAATAAAAATATTACAATGTGAAATAGTATTATGATATGATCTGTTGCACGCTTTCACTTCACGCATGAGCAGATCAGTTTCTTCTCCTGAAAATCATTTAGCTGACGCTTTTATCCAAAGCGACTTACAATTGCTATACTGTATATGTCAGAGGCCGCACACCTCTGGAGCAACTATGGGTTAAGTATCTTGCTCAGGGACACATTGGTTGATGTATCGCAGTGGGAATTAAACCCAGATCTCCCACACCAAAGGCATGTGTCCTATCCACTGCACCACCCATCATAATAGCAATGCGCCAAGGTACAAACGCACCTGGCTTTTAAAGGGAATGGGCGATGACACTGATTGGTTTATTGCATGTTACGCCCAAAACACACCTATGATCAATTAAGACACTAAGTACAACCCTTTTGAACCATGCGCCTGGCGCATGGACCCTTTTTTCCGCCGTCAAACTAGCAAAAGTGGATTCGTACATGCCCTAAACGCACCTGCGCTTCACGCCTGGCGCTTAGATTGTTAAAATAGGGTCCATAATCCTTTGGACTGCAGTTCTGGTTACTTGTGTTAACAGCAAGTGGGGTTTCATACTACAGCAAAACCGCCTTGACTAGATACACATAAATACACCAGAGGAGCAACTGGTAGGTCAGTATACAGTGCAGCCAAACAAACCCATGTTGTTTTAATAAAGAAGTCAGTTAGTTGGCCTTTTCCCATCAGGCCATGAGCACCCACGATCGGAAAAATTATATTCTTTATCACTTCATGTGAATCCATTGTTCGTATTAAAGGTTGTTTGAATCAAAAACTTGGGCTATGTTTAGACGGAAACGATCTGAAGAGAAAACGCAAAAGTGGCGTCGCGTTCTCACTTTTTAGTCCATGTTTAGGTGGAGTTGCATGTTTGTCTGATGATGACCGACACAGTCGACCGTGATAAGCCACAGCACAGCACCCACGGGAGCACTACCAATATCCTGAGCCTCGCTGCCCTTCAGCCGCTGCTTCAGAGCGAGCGGCAGCGGGCAGAGGAGGCTGAAGCAGACCCTCCCCTGCCCGCTGGCTGCTGCCACTCGCTCTCTCTCCATCCGCAAAGTGGTAGCCTACTCTGGCCTCAAATGAATAGCCTACATATGGTCATTGAACTATAACAACCTTATCCACACTGTCGAAATCATTTGAATATTGAGCCATTACATTGAAAATCTTTTAGATAACGTTTTCACCCGCGAGCGTCATCGTGTAAACAGGGCCTTGGTTTAGTCCTCAGTGAAATGAGTAAAACAAAAGAATGTTGGGGTTCTACTGCTGAGGAAGAGTGGTATATATTTTAGCCACTAACTCTTCATTTCTTCTTTCTTTGGAAGACCATACAGTTGTTATATGCTTTCGCACCCAACCACACTCTACTCAACAATCAACATGATGATAGCTCCCTGGCCTCTGCTCAAAATCGCTTTCTTTGAGGGCTTGCAAAACTAGCTGCTGGGTGGGCTGTTCTGGCTCAGGCAGCACTTATGAAAAACTTGGCGGGCATCCTCAGTCAGTGACATTGACTGATTAGGGTTTTGAGACGAATGCAGACGAGGCCTTTCAGGCAGTTGAGAAAAAGTGCTAGCTGTGGGAGAGAAAGCTCCATTTGGAGTGAAATGTGTTTTTTGTACTTTATACATCTACTAGTGCAGTGCCCAGTTGCAGCATATATTTCTCTATATCTGTATCGGCGTCTCTGTGGCCCAACCTGCAAAGGCAGATGGCCGCCCACCAAGAGTCAGGTTCTGTCTGAGGTTTCTGCCTGTAAAAAGGACGTTTTTCCTCGCCACTGTCGCACCAAATGCTTGCTCTTGGGGAGTAATTGTTGGGTCTTTGTGAATTATAGAGTGTGGTCTAGACCTACTCTATCTGTAAAGGCTATGATACACCAACCCGACGGCTGACCGTCAGCAGAAAAGCCAGTCGGACTGATCATTCGGCTCCCGTCGGTCCAAAAAGTGCCTCGGAACGCACCGAAGCGGCGCCAACTTGAGCGTACGTTCTGCGAGTGCGCAAGACGTAATACGTCTCCATAGCAGCAGGCGGCGCTAATCTGTATTGTTGCCCAAAAAATGAAAACCGGAAATGACGAACGCGTCGCGTGGGTCTGGCTTCTCCGAATTTCAAAGCCGACCATAATGGCGACTCAAAATAGTTCACCGAAACGTGTTTCTGAAAATATACATAAGCCATACGGTTGCTGAATCGGTCTGTTTTTTTTTTTTTTATCAACGAAGGTCAGTTTGAAAGATTTTCGTCAGATTTTGAGAGGCGTTCGCCACGCTCATCCCGCTCGTCATTTCCGTTAAGTGTTTTACCATAAGTGCACTAATTCGCTAGTCAAGGGCTAGCACTCCACCAATCAGATTGGTCATTGAGTCCGACTGCCCACTGGCCGATTCAACAAGTCAACACCAAAATACTGGCCAGTGAGCTCAAAACACACAGGAAGTTGATAGAAAGCCACCGTGCCATGGGAGACAAGAGGTTGTATCGTACTAAAATGTTAGTGTCATAAGTTAAATGAGTTCAATGTCAGATGGTTATTTAATAATCTTCAAGAAGCAACCTAAAATCTCCTTAAATCCCTCTTACCCATCAGGTCCTAACCCATATAATCATAGTAAGGATAGGACAGGATTACAGTAGGATTATGTCTGCTATGCAGCCCCAGAGGAGTGTTTTCACACAGAGATAAAAACACACAGTGATGCAAGTCTCTTAGGGATGAAAAAGGCCCCAGAGACAAAAGAAAGATCAAGAAACTGAGAAAAAGAGGAGCCAGAAGGCGTACATAAGTGGGTCTATGCATTTATATAATAGTTTTCAAGGTCTGTGTACGGGTTAAAAAGGTGTCTTCAAAGTCACACAAATACAAACACAACCGTTTATCTCCTTTGGGGAGGGTTTGATATGATGACTCAACTTGCCTTCGCGCCTTCCGCAAAATATGTGATGACTTCATTTGTGGCTCACGCCTGGGACACTACGCCCAGCATAAGCCTAGCTTAGTAGAGAAGAGAGCCATTGAGGCATTTTAGAAAACAACCGAGATGGCTGCAGCTGATGTAGAACTCTCTGTTGAAGTTCTATTTTCAAATTCTGATGGCAGAAACGACAAAACTTGTTCGCAGACATATCGATGCTACACCACCACAGCTTATCTCTGCATGCTGTAGTCTGTTTACATTTGTCCGTCGCTCTGCGCTACGTCATGTTCCGTTGCTCTGATTGGTTGTAGGTTTCTCCAATTGTGTCCAGGGGCATTTGGGTCTAAGGTCGTCGATAACGTCCATTGGAAATCGGAAATGAACTGAGAGGTTCCACACCTAACCCCATTTGCGATTTTGGTCGGGCGATGTCAGGCTAGGAAAAATGCCTTTCTGGTATAGAAACCAATAAAGCAGAGATAGTGCTCAATGGTGTTCTAAGCCCCCACCGTCGACTTCAAGGCACCTAACCCTAACCTAACCCTAGTGCCTTCCATGCAGCGCTGCCTGGAAGACGACATTGGGGGCTTAAAACACCAAACACTTCATGCAAATTCTGAGCGTGTTTTGTATGCATGATTATACCAATCATTGCTTTGCCTGACCAAGTAGTTATGTAAATTCATGAGGGCAAAATGTGGTCTTTGTTTTTGATTTCACTGGTGCAACTGAACTTCAGCAGTGGCTCTTACTCAATTTAGATCCATATTTGCCCTAGATTTGAACCTCCAACTCAAAGTCAATTTGTCACAATAATTGTTTCCCTCCTCTTGTGATGGAAAGCACACAACATGCCACTGATATTTGAACAGAAAAATATCAGTAGTGGATAATGACAAAACAAATACGCTAAGACAGCCAAATGGCTAAATGAAAATGAAACCATGTGATTTGAAATGCCTTTCCATGACTCCACGTCTCTATTACACATCCTCTCGGCAAGACGAACACTATTCTGAGAAACAAATAGACTGTTGACAAAACCCCAATGTCTGGTCAGATTTACACCAGAAGAGCATCATCTTGCTAGTAATATTTTGTATTCACATTTTTACACTGTGATAAATGAATAGAGTGGAATATAGAAGAATCCAGAGATTTATTTCAGGGGGTGAAAATGATAGTTTCAACAACAACAAAAACGGCAACTTATTTTTGTACTACCTACAATCACAGATAAAGGTTTTCAGATCATTCACATGTGATGCTTTTTACTTGTTTCTATTTTTGTCTTCCATTTTTTCTTGTTTATTATGTCTGCTGTTTTTACGTCCTTTGATTTGAGCAAACGCGTACAGAGACATCCTTGAGCACGCTCACAATACCTTCCATTCTCGTCTTGGAGAAAGAGACATCTCATCTTGTCGAGAGGTTTAAGTGAGGAACACAATACAGTAGCTTAATATAGCTACACTAATGCACCTTCAATGCGCTAAAACAGTTTTATTCATCCACAATCACATTGTCTTTTGATGGACGTTTTCTGCACTCTTATTCATACTAACACATCACACCTAGTACATTAGATACAATTAAGGTGTCATGTATAGAATTGCTGCTAACAAATGGAAAGTACTGTTTTCACAATGGCCGAGCCGGCACAATAATTGAAAGAAGAATTTGCATACAAAGCAGGAGCCTGAGAAGAATGCCAGGGAATTTGGGTCTCCATTAGGAATACATTTTTATTTGCTGCATTCAGGAGGAAATCTTACCAGTGCAAGAATAAACAAACAACATATCAATATACTTGGTATTCCTTTCAATAAACCTGACTTCCTTGATGTTTTTTAGTATAACTGACATCCCCTACTAACCTCACGCTGAATAAAATGCATGTTTATTTTGCCAGGGGAAGAGGCAACGTCGTGACAGACCTCGACTCTGCCAGATAATTCCTTTCTAAGTTGATCCCATTCTGTCAGAGCCCTCTCTTCATTTTCTCCCCTGTCTTTATTAATATCTCCTATTTTTTTCCAGATAGATAGATAGATAGATAAATACTTTATTCATCCCGAAGGACATTTTAGGCATCCAGTAGCTTAGACAACCATAACACAACAAACACATATACACACATTACATTAAATTACATCAAAATGTAAGAGCTAAATAAATTCAGCTCTATGTAACCCTAAAGCAACTGTTGATGTAATGACAACGCAACAGATGGTGTGTTTATGCTAATATACATTTACACTTTACTGTGTTTGAGTTGCCTTTAGAACAGACTAATATCACATAATGCAAAATCTACCACAAATAACTAGAAGTGTGACGAGAATCTCGCGAGATTAAAATTGATACATGTTGCATAATAAGCTGGGCCTACAATAATGTGTGGGCAGCCTAAAGCCTTTAGACATACCTTTTTAGTGCATAGAGTACTAAGCTATTAAAAGTATTTGTTGGCATGATTTTATGAATCATGTTTTAATGATAAACATACATGTGGCACAGTGAATCCTCAGGATTAACGGCATCTGTGGATGGCTACCTTAGTGACTACCTTCAGGCCAGTAAGCCTATCATCTCTTTTTTCCCTCTCAAAGAGGATGATTTATATTTGCTAATAATATGTTGGATTCATGTTAAGACATTTCAATTTTTTTTTGTTTTACTTCCAAAAAATTAACAATAATTTGGTGGCCCCCCTGCAGTGACTCTGAGGACCCCCTAGGGGCCCCGGACCCCCCTGTTGAAGAGCTCTGGCTTAGAGAGTAGCCTCAAAAGCATGCAAACTGGCTTATGGAACTGTTGAGTCAGACTGATACTGCCAGCTACTTTGCAGTGTAAAAATACGCACTGGGTGCTAAATTTTGATACTTGAATGGTACATCTTAAGCTAAGTAGCTTTCTCCTACGGGGCTAGAAAAAACAATCCCGTCCAGAAGTCACTGAGCCTTAATCTCCCAGCTGTCTGGAAGTAAACAGTTTTGCATGAAAAGTGAACTGAACTGACAGCAATGGACCAGGGTGTAATATTTGTGACAGGAAAATAACTGTCAAGATTGCCAACACCTCGAAACTAATGAAGCACTTAATCATGCTCAGTGTTACCCAGAGGCAGATGCTGTCAACTGTTGGACTCAAAGGGTCCCCAGAACAGCAAAAAACATGTAAAATTGTCCCTTACTGTACATACACAAAACACAACAGAAGTTGGTGTCTATGTTAGTTGTATGTAAATTATCGTTAGTATAATTTCAATAGCTATGATATAGTTTTCATTGTTACAACAAGATGTTAACCATGAGAAAAGACGAATGACTGAAATAAATGGAATAAAGCTATACATTACATATATTGTCATATGGAGTCTATGGAAAATCAGGTTGTAGATAATATGTTCACATATTATCTACAACCTGATTTTCTGTTCTGAAAAACTGTTTAAGATTTTCCATAGACTCCATACTACAACTTAAAGCAAAGTGTATTGCACGTTCTCTCCAATGAGTCCTCTTTTCTGTCTTGCACCAATAATAAAGGGTGTTGAAAGGACATTTCCGCACAAATAAAAGTATTACATTTTCCACCGTATACTTTACATTTCCATCCCCTCATTTTCCTCAGACCTAAAGTATGTCCAAGTATGAGTGTTAAAGCAATTTGCCGTACAAACAACAGAGTAGCACTTGGGGCACTGAGTTTGGAAGGTGACATTTCAAAGGGGAATGATTATTCATAGGTAAACCGGGCAGCAGCCAGCACAGTAGGAAAAACACACACAGACAAACGCACACACACACACACAAACACACACAGTGGCTAGCGTGCCCCTTGTCATGAGATATTCAGCATGGAGCATGAGCTCTGTCACCATGTGGTGAATAAATGAGGTGGAGAACCGTTGGTGGCTGCATGAATCATGGGGCTCCGTCTGACCTTTGTTACCTGCAAAGCCGGTCAGGTTCTAACCCTGGGACACTACTGCTTCAGCACACACACGCACGCACGCACACACACACACCTACACCAGCCACCAACACCCACTGGGAGCAAATCATCCACATCCTGTATAATCAGTGAAGGTTTTTTTATTTTTTTTATTTTTTTTTGGTTTATTTGAATAGGGACAGATACGAAAAACATAGATTATTACACAAAGAACAATCCGATGCCTGTATCACAGTGTTTATAGCCATGGCTAATTTGCAACACCTGTCCCTAGTTGTTGATGTTGCAAGGTTGAAGAACACTCTCGATAGCTGACGCATCTGCTCGTCTGCATGTACGATGTACACTGAAGTCATAAGAAATGAATCTGCGACTGTTCCGTGTTTCTACTGATGAACAACAACTCGTTCGCTGACTTCACACAACACACTATGGAGCAGTCACAACCACATGTTGCCCTTTCCGCAGTGGATGCTTTTAAAAAATCCCATTCTGAAATTCTACATTCTGATGTACAGTATGTCATGTAATAAAACGAATATGGCCAGTGTACTGGGGTTTGCCAGCAATATTTGGAAACCAACCTTAGGGGGTGCAGACAGCTTCTCATAGCACTGAGTCACTTGACACCCGAAGCACAAATCAAACAGGTGCTTTGTGTTTTCTGTTTTTTTTTTAGAACTGTACACATCAACGCTGTACACATCAACGCTGGGAGATGACAACGGCGAAAAACCCTACGATGTTACGCATCTTGATGAGCATTAGACGCATGGTATATGCTGCTGTTGTCGCCCTTCATGACAATCATGAAATCATTTTAGCTTTTTATACTGCTTTTTTTGTGCTTCAGTATAAAAAAACAAAAAAAACAACAAAAAAACAGCACAGGTCTGATACAACACGCTGTATAGTCCTCTGTTTCCCAAGGTAAATGACCTCGGCTGGTAGGCTAACATCTTGTCTCTTATGGTGTGTCAGCGTCATTTCCCCGCTTCCCATTCATTTCGATGGGAGCAGCCGTGCAATGAATTCTGGTAGCGTCGCGTCAAGTCACCCGCTCCTCATTTGCATACAGTTGAATCCAGCCAACTTTATGCAAATGAGGAGCGGCTGGCTCGCCTCTCCGCTTCTCAAAAAGCTGACGAAAATCTTTTAAACTGACCTTTGTCGATCTGAAATGAAGACGGGGCGATCGCATCCGTGAAAACAACGCGTATACTGTATGGACACCCACCATTAGTCATATACCTAACGGTTAACAAAAAAAAAAAAAGATATGCAGAGGTTAAATATTATAGTATTTACAGTTTATACACATTGAGGTGAAGCACCTCATTACCGGGTTGGTTTTTCATCTCTAGCTAACCGGTGCAAGCCAATCAGTCGGGTATAATCACACGCCTCGCTCCCCACACACCAAAACGTGTAATCATTTTTCCGTACACACACACACACACACACACACACACAACGCATTCAAAAGCCTCTGCTCGACATCAGAGGAAAACCATGCTTTAATATTCAAGCTGAGAAATTGTTTTCTCATATACTGTATGAAACATTAGAACAGGATTGAGTTTCACATTATAGCATCCCACTACAGTTGACCACCCACTGTTGTGTTTCTTTACACAAGCAAAGACACAGCACGCCATCATTTAATACAGCGTCGATAGTTTCTATTTTTACCTGATGATGTCATGTGTGTTGTGGCTCTACGTGCTGCAACTTGCAGTTGGTCTGACACGGCCAATCCTTCCTGCTAATTGTTTCTATCTACCCCTCGTGATATATTATCGCAATAACACACAATGATTGCATGTTAAAGGGAGCAATGTTTCAGAATTATTCCAATGTAATTATGTATTAGGAGTATGTGGTTCAACAATTTAAAATACTTACAATTGTTGTTGCGTGTGTGAGCCACTTCTGAGGTATGTCATTTACATTTTAACCAATTATCACAATGTATGCCAATCGTAAGATGGTCGAGTCACAACAGAAATGGAAAACTGATCTTCATGAGCATAATGTGTTATGATGACTTGATGCCCCGACTGGCTTTCTTTGAAGATGGCCAATGAAACGGGGGAGTAGAAAAGTGGCACACCAATTGCACGTAGACATAATTACCTTCCCATCAATCACCTCTTCTGGTCTTCTTTCCCCTGTATTTCTCACTCCATCGCTCTCTCTCTCTTTCTTTCTCTCCCACACACAGGCACAGCGGGAGAGAAGAGCTGCTGTCTAATGACGTGAGCACACGGAGAGGTGGTCTTGAGGTGGTCTTGATGTAAGGCAGTGGCCATTATTAATGCATTGACTAGCATGATTCTCTGCTGACTCCCCCCCATTAGGGAAAATTTCACTAAGGCTTCTGTTCTTTGTTTCAGACGCATTCTGCAAAAGAACATGTTTTCTCTGGTTTTTGTTTTGTTTTTTTGGGGCGGGGAAGAGGCCCACACACCTGGAAGTGCAATTGACCTGTCTTCTGTCATTATATTCATTATGCATTCAAGGAAGATTATGCAGATTACAAGTGGGGTAGAAAATTGAGGTTCACATCATTTGTGAGGTTCCGGTCTGCGTGTCATTTCCGCGGTCTACAAAAAAAGAAGATGTAACTGCCGCAGGTGTATGAAGAAACGTGTGTGTCCTTGTTGTTTTCATGAAACTGAGCTGCACTGAACAAGATGACATGAAAAGAAATGTGTGGGTTTTTTTAAACGTCTTTTGAAAATGTCACAAAATAGTGAAAAATGCCTATTAATGACATCTTCAGATTTGTCTAAAGGTCAACTTGTTTTATCTCACCAAACAGTCAAAAACCCCAACATATATTCAGTTAATGAATAAACGTATATGATACAGAAATCACCAAATCCTCACTTTGAGAAACTGGAACCAGCAAATGTTTGGCATTGTGGATAAAAAAAAAAAAAAGACAAAAAGAATGACTCCATTATCCACGTACTTTCCGATTATGTTTCTTGCGATGGATTTATTGATTCACCAACTGATCGTTTCAGATTTTATACCGTTGACAGCGACGTTATTGTTCATATTTTGGCACGTTTCTGAACGTAAAAGTGGTCATAGTGACTGAAAATGTGATGTGAGATGCTAAAAAGAAACTACACGCTCCCCCCCCGCTGAAAGAAATTCTAGAGGAAACACTGTCATTTATAATATGCTAACATGAAATGAGCACTTGATACAGTCAGTGTGGCGATGTAATCTTCGCATCCCAGATGGGACATGAACAATCAAAGTTGAAAAGGCAAACTGTTTGGACTGCGTCTTTAAGGCTTCAGTAATCAACTCGCGGTACAGGCTTTCCAACCCACTGATTGCATAATTTGCTGCTGCTATAGATAATCAGAAGCTAATCACATGCAGACTGAATGCAAACTAAAGGAACGGTGCTTTGCTTTCTTGTACCTAAATCTGGACCACAGTCACAGATGACTTGGTACTCACACGTACACCTGCAAATGCAGACGCAGATACACACACGCAATAATGAGATAGAGGACTCTGGGGGGAAAAAAAATACACAATAGAAGTTAAAAGTAAATAAAAAATGAAGCAGACTTTCTGAATGGGATTTTATGGCTTTCAGTTAGATTTTCATTCTAGCGTGATCTGTTAAAAGGTCCTGGTGCTCGTGAGATGCCAAACAAACACTTTTCATGTTATTCATACCCTGGTAGCCCAAACGCGCCGAAATTACTATTTCCCAATTTAAGTGTCACGCCTCTAACTAGGGCTGTACAATACTGGACAATGTAAAAATCATTCTCCCTGCTATTTTTTGGAAAACTGTTCAATTATAAAATGTCCTTATGGCCATCACGAGAGCCTGTTGGATTTTGTTCTACTGTTAGAGGGATTTTCTGCTGGTTTTCATGGCCTTGGTGAGCTTGTGGGGTTAATGTTCAAGTAGTTGTACTGTATGAATTTGGGTCGTTACCCTACAGTATGTGATGCAACCTGCTTGGTCCGATACAACCAATCTTCCCTGCTAATGCACAAACAGCACACACCATGTAAAATAACAAAAAATGAGATTGCGAAGAGGTACAAATCAAAATCCTGACTTTAATGCGACTAATCTTGTAGCTCTGCCTTCAGGCAATAAACACATGCTGCATAAAGCACTAAAAGCAGAAAAGCTGCCAGGGAAGTCCTGGCTCTTTGCATCCAGGTGATACGGGGTCCCACGGAGATGAAACTGTAGAATTTGAAAGTTGAAATGGAAAATGTATATGCGTTTCTCATTATAAAACATGAATTAACAACTCCCTGGGTAACATCACATGTCAGGTGGGGGCTGGTGGGCTTTTTGTCACTGATAGTCTTGTTTGTCAAATTACACTAAGCCTCCGAGCCCTAAGGGATCGTCCACAATACGGTACCGTACGAAAGGGAACCTCTGATTAATATTTAGATAATTTGATAACCGTTTAATTTAGCCACTTAACGATTTTTCCTGCTAAAAGCTAAGGAGTTAGCCATCACGGGGGTGTCTTTGGTGTCTTTGTAGCCTTTACAGAAGGTTTTCTATCCAGACTGGGAGTTGTTCAGCAATAAATCCAAACACTTATATCTAAGATTTATCCACTTGATGTCCATAATTTATCAATTTTCCATCATTTTTGCCGCTAGCTCGATGCTAGCTGCCATTTTGAATATCCTATGATGCTTTGCGAGATTGTGTTGACGTCTTTCAACTAATGGGAAGGCAGGTCCGTCATACAAAGAGTATACGGAGTGGAAAGATGGATCACTCCAGCGAATCAAGATAGGTCACTCCAGTCTATTACCGTTCTACAGAGAAGAATGTTTTGAGATGTGGCACACATTTGGGCCTTTTTTGAAGAAATGTAAATAGTTTGTCCTTTTACATGAGTTATAATGTTCATTATGTTTATTTTTGCACTGCATGACTCCAAATATATAGGAGAACTGTTTTAGAACATTGCTGTGTGTGTGTGATTTCAATAAATATGACATTATTATTTGATTATTGGCATAAGTGAATGTCATTAGGGCAAAAGCGTCTGGACTTGTTTTTTAAAAATGTATATATTTTGTCAACTGTATAAGTTATAATGTTTATAACTACCTAATACATATGGGAACTGATTTAGACAGGAGATTGGCTTAGCTTTTATTGATATGTGTGTGATATCAATACATATCTGTGAGATTCATGTTCCGTTTTATTTATTTATTTGTCTTTACAACCTTTTTTTACATTCAAGTGACCTCACTGCAGCACAAATATTCTAATAGCCCAGTTTTTCCTGAACAAAATTGACTGTAGACAACAGGGTTGATGTTTTACAAGCTTTTTTAGAAAATAAAACCAGACGGACGATGAACTGTAAAAATGACCTTAGGTTTCTGAGCGTTTTTGTATGTATTTCTTTTACTGTATTTATTGTTTATTTCATAGTAATGTCCAATATGTTGGTTTATGTTTGCAGCATTCACCAAGACAAATTCCACGTAAGTGTACTTATTATGGCACTAAACCTTTTTTTTTTTCCCCTCATTCTAATTTGGATTCTAACATTTTGGAAGTAACTCTAAATAATCAGGGTATGCACAGTACTTCAGTAAACAGCATGTTGGTGTGCAGACTGCGGAGGACTAATAGAACTAGGAGAGGTGGAGGTGGATGTGGATGTGCGGAGATAGAAAGACTTAGAATAGAAACATGAGAGGAAGGGGAAGAGGTGGCCTACGTGATCGATGGAGACACAGCAACGGGGAATAACGGCACGACACGCACACACCCAGTCAACACACACACACACACAGAATAAATGGACTATCCTCAACATGACTAGGCAGGTAGTCGATGCGTGAGTGTACAACACCCTCGGTGCTATCTTAATCAGGCAATCTGTTGTCAGTTGTGCAGAGAGCAGCCAAATCCCTGGCAGCAGGGCATTCAAACTAAACAGACAATTTGTATCTTTTTTTCAGCACAGCTTTAACCTTTAATTCTTAAATGATTAAAATAAGTTGATTGAGAGGGGTTTTTTTTAGGTTTTGCGGTGCAATTTGTACGCTTTATAATATATACTAAACATGCTTTATTTTCATTATTTAAAAAAGCGATTGCAGTGCGACGTTCATCTGAATCTTCAGAAACGTTTGTAGCTGACACGTCTGCACATAGCTTTTGTTGTTTATGTGTTCACTACAACTTCCATATCTAATCAATTCAGTTTTATGTACGTTTGTGTCAAATTAGGGCTGTGCAACGAATCTAATTTTAATGGCGATTACGATTTCCGCTCCTAACGATTACAATAACAATTATTTTGCACATTACGTTTTGCGAGTATACTCTTATTTTGTCTGAAGAAAAGAAAAAAAAGTTAGAACGGGAAAAAGTACAAAGGGGAAATTTCACAGTTCAAGTTGGGTTTTTTTTTTTACTGGTGAATTGTAACTCTTGCACAGTTGTTTTTTTTAAGTTCAATAAATGCAACATCTTTCCAAAAGTCAATGTCAAAGTCCCCAGAACACACTGTAAAAACGCGGTCTCTGTAGACAGCCCAGGCTCCACAAACTGCAACAAAAACAATCTGCACCACGAAACATACACAAGTCTTTCAGCGTTCCAGCCAATAACCGACCAGAAGGATTTGGGGGTGGGGGTTGGGGGGTTTGTGCGCGGAAGCACGGAAGGGGGGGGGAGGGGACGGGATGAGGAGGAGGGAGGGGCAAGCTAGTCTCGTTTTGTTTGAAAATACTCCGAACGTCATCAAGAAGTGACGTCACCCAACATCGCTTAGAGCACCTTTAAGCCCCCCCCCCCCAATTTGCCTCTCATTCACCCGTTCACACACAGTCCCCCACCGAGCTACCGTGCCAGGAACTGGTCTAACTAGCTGGACCAACTGGATGTCAGTGTCTTGCCTAAGGACATGTTGACATGTAGACAGGAGGAAGCGGGTATCAAACTGCCAACTCGATCTGCTGTGCCTGCTGAGCCATAGCCACCGACAACAAAAACAAATCTCCAATTTAATGGTAAATGTGTATTTTATTCACTTCATTCTGAAATTGAAGGCAATATTTTACATTTGAATGGTTTTAAAAGGCTGAATATTTACCCGTGTACCTGTGCACGTATCTCGTTTTAAGTGTTTACTGTTGTCTGCATAGTATTTCAAATTGTATTTTATGTAATTTCTAAACTGTATGTTTTTCTAATGTATTTATTTTCTAGCCCTCCTTCCCTTCCCCTAAGTGGCTATGCCACTTGTCAGGCCGCCAATGTAAAAAAGAACCTGCTCTTGATGACTTGCCTGTAAAAATAAAGGTGAAATAAAGAAATAAAAAATTGACACAAGGCAGCTTCCTCGCCTCTCTTTGTAGAACACCGCTTTAGAACAGCATTTCATAAAAGTCTTTAGTCTTTTTCTTTCAGAAAATGACTGAAAACACTGATTGATTACTACATTTTGTCCTGAGGACTGTGATGACACACAACAACACATTCTTTCCACTGGGAAATGAAAACTACAATCAGCGACAATCCATTTCCCTGCTGGACATGTAGCCAAAAATGATAGTCCTTCCAACCTCCTTCAGCGTTTATGGAAACGTTTGAAAACGCCTCTGAGGAACACTCAGCTGTCACCATCTCCCTTTTAGTCGAAAACACCGACAAGATAGCGTATCAGTGTTTCGCCAGCATCATTCATTAAACATGCACACACAGAGGAACTCTACAGCCCGGCCAGACGCCTCAGATAAGCAAGTCATCACTTGTTCACAGGCCAACATAAATCTCCATAACACCGGGGATATAACAAACGCACTAGATGGAGCACGGATAGACAGTGTGTGCTCATTAAACGGTCACTGCGCTCCACTATTCACAACGCTGGAAGCTGGGACACCGATGACGGATTAAGGGGCAGATGAAAAGTAATGATAGTTCAGAGACGCAATAACGATGGCTTCACTTCAAAAAGGCAGGTGTAAGAGCGAGTCAAAGAGCGAGAGCCACGGAGGACTTTGCTGAACGGAACAAAATACACACGGAGCAAAGATGAAAGCCTCCATGGCCAATCAAAAAAGTGAATAGGTGCATGGCCTGTAAAAGGCTTGAAATAAATATTGTATTTATTTATTAAATAAACGTCTGCAGACAACAAATGAGCACGGTGTAGAGAGAGGGTTTTTCAAGGTTTTCTGTGGCGTGTACGTAAGCTGCATCGGTAAAAGCCTTGAACACAGTGATTAATTGCAATATTACTGCTTACAGGTTTGTGACAGGTGCACTCAGAGGTTTTCTACCGGGGGCTATTCTTCTTTGTTAGAAGCTGTCCACACAAATTAATTTGACTAATGGAATTACGCAAATGTGTGAGGGAGTGTGTGTGTGTGTGTGTGTGTGTGTGTGTGTGTGTGTGTGTGTGTGTGTGTGTGTGTGTGTGTGTGTGTGTGTGCACACCTGTGCATGAATGTGTGTAAGCATCAGTGGGAAACTTTCTTACGATTATCGGTAAATAAAGACATTTTGATTCGGATGAAAACAAAAAAATGTCCAATAACTACGACAAAATACGTAGTAGAAGTAATTGCCATCAATAACATCTGTGTGTTTGTGTGTGTGTGTGTGTGTGTGTTTTTTAATGTAGCAATACTATCGGCATGACAACATTTGTCAGTCAAAACCGTTACAAACAGTATGCTGATCTTTAAGCTTTTACAAAGATACATGTAAATGTCTGCGAACCGTGCACAGGGTTAGGGTTAGGGCCCAAAAAATACCTGGTTAAGTTTAGGGGAAGATCATGGTTTTGGTTACAAGTACTTTGTTAATGTTAGGGGACCTTTAGTCTCGCATTGCCAGACCTCTCTCTACAGTGCTGTGGAGTAAGGTCTTACATTTCCATAAACCAATCACAACCGTTCAAAAGAACCAAGCAGGCATGGCTTTTTGCATTGTCCAAACTTTTTTATGAAACTTGGCACTTTCAGCGTGTAGCTTACTAGCTCGAAGTGTATTGATGTTTCCCATAGCGAAGGGATGTTAAGCACGGCAGAAAAACACAGAGGGCGGAAGGTGAGGGGTAACGCCTGACATCAGTCATCATGTCAGGCTTTATCCTGGAAACGTACTTCCGCTGATCCAGATTAGGGGACCTTCGGTGTCATGGTTATAGTTAAAAACGCGGTTGAGGTTAGGGGAACAAGCACTGTCATGCAATAACACCTGACTTTCATGGTTGTCCGAGTTATAAATACAATGGCCACATGGCTCTAAACGCATGTTGTTTTTGGCCATTTGCTGATGCTGTTGTTTTTCTTCGGAGGATAAGCAAATATGCCGCAGTACTACCTAGCATCATATATATCTTCAAGTGCCATAGAAGGAAAACAAACAAGAAACTAGTGCAGTAAATGACTGAGTCTAGTCCCTTTGATTATGTGTCAACTTGAATTACCTTTGTATGATGTTTAAAAAAAAAAAAGACAGCAGCCAAAGCAGGCCATCAAAATCTGCTAAATATAGGACAATGCAGCTGTGTCCAATTTTTTTCCTTTCAGGCAAAACACTCCCTTATTCGCGCTACAATCTCCGCTGCTGTGTAACATTGACCGTCTGAATCTCTTAGACGCAGGGATGCAGGTGTTAAGAATGGTTCTGTCTCAAGTTTCATTTCCACTGGGACCACCTAAATATGCATGGACACGTGATATGACTCACAGCAGAGTTTGGTTAAAATAGGCCAGTTAATAAAAAGTCAGGCACATTCAACAAGCTGCAGTTTTTCTACGAACTCTTATCTAGCATGGTGCTAGACTCCTAGTGTCAGTGATTTTACAGTCTGAAGGTAGACAGGAGAGCTCAGTGCAGTCTGTAAGGGAGAAAAACTCATTTCTAAAAAGCCCGGCAGTGACCGGAGATTGCTCCCTGCAGGTCACAGGTTTGTCAGACCTGTTTGGATTAACTTCTCAAGTGAAAATATTGCCTTTATAAGTTTTTCCAAACACTACTCTGACTAATCTCTTTTTTTTTATGTTGGTTCCACCAATCTTCTGAGTCTACATTCCAAAGTGAGAAAAGAAAAAAACAAAGAGAGTTGTCAGAGCAGATGTTATTTTGTCAGTGGGCATAATGGTGACATGGTCTAGCAGCCTAAAGGGCTGTTCAGACAGAACGCGAGGCGAATTTCAGATATGTGGTGATTGCAGAGTCAATAGGACCTTTGTTACATTTCATACTCCTCTCACTTCTTGTCTGCCTCTTGTATCTATAATATCGAACAAAGGTACCAAAAAAAAAAAAAATTCTATTCAGAGGTCATTGATCGCTCATCTGCTTTCCTAAGAGTTGTTATAAAAGAGGCACGCCACACAAGAAAGTCAGTTTACTAGTCATGGGGAGTATTACTTTTCGGTGGCTCTGAAGAGATTTGACGTGTCTTCATGACGTCACAATGACGATAATGTTTAAATTAGATATAATATCTTAACATATTGATGAATATAATTTAGATATTAAATAGATTATAAGGTCACAATTTGATTACATTTTCGGTTTACACATTTTGTTTTCAACAGGAACGATAATGCCACAATAACAGCCACTACAGCCTGTTCTCATGAACCATATGTTCGAAAAGCTACGAAAAGTTAAGCACTGTAATTTGTTTGAGTTACACGTTTTTATTTGCTGTGTGCACCACATTGACTGCCGCTGTACGGCGGTGGTCGGGGAGGATGGGTGGGCGTTAGCATACAGGATTTACAAGCCAGGGAGCGCAGTTCGCTTCCCGGAGAAAACCAAAGACTTTCACCCAGGAAATGCATGTTCCTTGGGAGTGTTTTAATACAAACCACGATCCTTTCCTAAACTTTAGTTTTGGTGCCTCAACTTAAAGTGCTCATATTATGCTCATTTTCAGGTTCATAATTGTATTTAGAGGTTGTACCAGAATAGGTTTACATGGTTTAATTTTCAAAAAAAACTCCATATATTTGTTGTACTGCACATTGCTGCAGCTCCTCTTTTCACCCTGTGTGTTGAGCTCTCTGTTTTAGCTACAGAGTGAGACATCTCACTTCTGTTCCATCTTTGTTGGGAGTCGCACATGTGCAGTAGCTAGGTAAGGACTACTAGCCAGTCAGAAGCAGAGTATGAGGGCGTGCCACGCTAGCAGCTAGGTGAGCATTATAACGTGTGTTACAAAGTGACGCACGTTTGTCTCTGAAGTAAAGGCTGGACTACAATAGAGCTGTTTGGAGCAGTGTGTGAACAGTGTTTTCTGTTGGAGATGGTAAGTCCCTTTGGTGTGGACTTTGGGCTTTTTCACTTTGTAAACCTATTACATGCACAAAAAAGATATATGACACTATAAAGGAAGAAGCCAAACAGCATAATATGAGCACTTTAACTTGGGTCAGCGCATAACGTTCACTTTTTCTTGCCTAAACTTAACCGTAATCTCCGCTGAAATGACCGGCAGCTCGCGGTGCTCTGTACCCAGTGCACAGTCACCTATTCTGGGGTAACTAGACCAGCAACTACCGCTAAACACCATGCTCTGTAGCAGCTTAAACAGCTAGCAACTGCCGGTCTGCAGCACCGAGCTCTGTAGCCGATGTCACATGACTAGTCGGAGGTCTCGTAGTTTTCGTATGATGTCATACATTTTTGTGTGCACAACTTTTCGTACGATATCATACGAACGCGTTCACGAGACTGCGTTGGCCACTAGATACTGTGGCAGAGGGTACTGACTTCAGGGAAGCAGGAGGACTTTCTGCTGTTTCTCCGTCATCTCCGACTCCGACAGTTGACATGGTGCCTGACAAAGTGCAACTGTGTAGGATCCAGTGTTTTGCGGGGCTGGACTCATACTTGGGACTCAAGGCAGTATGTTGTATATGTTAGGATTTTTAATCTGTGTCTTGTGAGTCCCACAACTATGGGTAATTACAATACTAAACTGCTGGAGTACATGAGTGTCAAGACTCAATAGGCCAACATAACTAAAATGCATCATCATGCTTTTACATAGAACTATTATCCTTGTCAAAATTGACCGTTCATCATCTTTCCTCATTTGTATGTGTATATGGAGTATAAAATATATTATTGAGGGATATTTATTGAAATTTCATAAGTTACTTTGACTTTTCTGTGCAAAATCTTTTAATATCAGAAAATGCATTTCAAATATTTACGAATCAAATTTAGAACACTTATAAAACTAATATTTTTCTAGTGCAGTATTTAATCATGTTCTGTGAGGTATTCTAATACCCAAGTAGAGCTGAAAACATTCATTGATTTATCAATTGTCAACTATTAAATTTATTGCCAACAATTTTAATAATCGGATCAGTTTTAGTTATATTCTATGAAAAAAGTAACACATTTCCAAATTCCATCCTAATTGATTTCTAGTTCTTCGCTCCTCTATGACAGAATATTCTTGAGTTGTGGAAAAAAACTACACATTTGAGGGCGTCATATTGGGCATTGGAAAACACAGATCTACATATTTCACAATTGTCTGACATTTTATAGCCCAAAACGAAATGATTGATCGAGAAAATAATCTCCAGATTAATCATCAATGAAAAATAATCGTTAATTGTAGAGATGGTCCGATACCATTTTTTGCTTCCCGATACCGATTCCGATACCTGAACTTGCGTATTGGCCGATACCGAGTGCCGATCCGATACCAGTGTGTCATATATTTTATTATGTTTTAAGAACTGTATACTACTATCCCTGTATGGATGTGATATGATTTCTATCTTTGTTGTCGGTCTGGCTCAGGTTAAACTCTTTGTGAAACATGAATGCCACAGAACGTTCTTTTATTCTGCAGTTTGACAGTCAGTTATAACGGAAAAAGAACATAAATAAACTACTTTAACGTATTTTTTCTTTAGGGCTTTATCACGTGGTATCGGATCGGTGCATAAACTCCAGTACTTCCCGATACCAGCGTTTTAGGCAGTATCGGTATCAGAACATCTCTAGTTAGTTGCAGCCCTATACCCATGGCAGTAAGACATTTCCTCAAAGAAAGAGCACAATCATGCTCAACCACTGACAAAAAAGAATGAGAAATAAACGCAGCCAAAATGAAGAAAAACACTTCAGGAAAGGAAATCCAGACTCTGCTTGATTAAATTCCGTTGCCTCAGACAATCATTCCCAATCAAAGCTCAGTGAATCGTTACAAGGTTGAAGGAGTGTGTCAATCACAGCTAGACGGGTTAACAAAAAAACAACAAGACAGGGATACTAAATCTCCCAACAACCATATTTCCCTCATTATACAGTGACACAAGTGCACAGTAAACAAACAGAAGGCTATACTTCATCTCAAAATGGATGAAAAGTAATGTAATGAAGTCAGCAAAGCTCTTACGGTATGTGTGGAGGACTAATAAGGT
Source organism: Sander vitreus (assembly GCF_031162955.1). NCBI lineage: Eukaryota > Metazoa > Chordata > Actinopteri > Perciformes > Percidae > Sander > Sander vitreus. The sequence continues at coordinate 20,702,356 of NC_135875.1, read as the reverse complement.
GCAGTGTACTGTCAGAACAAGATCAGGTCCCTCTGATAAAGATGGAACATGTTTGACAGCAGACGTGGGAGGGAAGCGACAAGGAAAGGTAACTAGGCCATGTCTGCTCAGCACTCTTCTCAGATTTGTGTGTGTGAGACAGAATGACACAAACAGAGACATAGTTTGTGTGTGCTCATTAAAGATGGTCTCTGGCCATTCTTCCAAAAAGCTAAGCCCTGTGTCGATGGCTCCAATGGGGACCTCAACTAAGAACTTTAAAAATGCTAACCAATTATGAAGTCACACTGCATCATACGAAAGAGAAATTCCGCAGAATATCTACAGTGGAATCACAAACATGCCCTCACTACAAGATAATAAAAAAATAAAATAAAATAAAAAAGATTGGTCCATTGGTCTTGGTCCATTGGTCACAATATATTATCATGACTACTCAGCGAGGATCCGGGTCACAACTCTGGAGTCCTGCTAACACTTTCGTCTGAGCCATTGAGGAGGTAAGTATCCTGATGTTTGAGAGGCCAGGCAGGAGACAAAGACAAGGGTTCTAGAGTTGATTGCCCCATGTTTGAATGGGGAATAACTCGCATACATAAAAAACCAACACGGTTTTTTTCTTGGGTTAATTAACTGGGTCACGTATCAGACAAAAGCTTTGTTATTGAATAATTCGGCAAAACTCAGGTTACCACTTCGGAAAACCACAATGACGGTCTACAAATCTACGGTGTGATTATGGAAAGATTGTTTATATTGGTACAAAGTAAGGTATTATAAATTTCAGATCTTTGACAGGTTGCAAACTTGAAAGGCGGATGCACTACATGCTCATCCACCACCTCGCCATCTACAGACTTATTTTCCGCCTCACCATCCTTACTTAGTGCCTCGAACACCATTCCGAGTGATACTGGGATTAGCGTACATTTCTCAGAGCTGGTGTAGACTGATACATGTGCACTGTTCTGTGGAGCAGGAGAGTGACGGGCATCTGAAACGCTCCAGAAATGCTCCACAAGATACTAACGGTGTGGTCTGCCCTTTAGCCTCACTATGCCTAAGTGATTTATTACCAGATTCCGTTTCTTTCAACTTTTTACTTACCATGCTTGGAACACTCTCGAGTTTTCCTTTCTTGTTGCCTATGCCAGCAAAAGTCCATTAACAGAGTTTATGCAGGTTTCACCATGTCAAATTTAATGGCCAAGTATCGCTAAACTTGCACTTCCCCATAGCTGAAGAATAAAATCTGTTTTGTGTCTGTGGTACAATCAGTAAAAGACTCGCACCAATAACACGAAAGCTGATTGGCTGCATTATAAGCATGTTGGTCTCAATACAGCAAAATTATATTTGGACAAGCGAAAGAAAGAACTACAACACATAAATAAAAAAAGAGCATTAGAGGTAGCATTTTTTTTTTTCATATGACAGATATTAAGTGTTGGTACTGTTATCAAAACTATACTTTCTTTGATACTCTACTTTCAGTAAAATTTTTTTAGAAAACCCTTTTGCTCCATTTAACAAAATAAGATACACTTCTCTATAGTTAAATGCTGCCTAAACACAAGAAGTAGTACAAGTAATTTTGCCTAATTAAAGTAGTCTTAAAAGGAATACGCCACAGTTTTTTTAAATAAAAGTTGTACCTACTTAAGGGAACACGCCACCGTTTGTTGAAATAGAGTTAGTCAGTGCATGCATATCACGGAGACAAAAATATGCTCACCCACCTATCTACATCTAGGGGAGACGGTGAATAACCCTATTTCAACAAACGGTGGTGTGGTCCTTTAAGTAGGTACAACTTTTATTTAAATGAGGAACTATCTGATCAAAGAGCGAGTAACAGGATTAGAAATCTGACCAGATAATACAAATATTTTGGTGCTTAAAAAGATTCCAATACTCGTACACATTTTGGTCGACCAAATGTTTTGAGATTCAACACACAGCCCTACTGTAGTCCTGAACACAGCCCTACTGTAGTCCTGAACACAGCCCTACTGTAGTCCTGAACACAGCCCTACTGTAGTCCTGAACACAGCCCTACTGTATTCCTGAGAGTTACTAAAATTCACTTTAAAGATGACTCAAATCCATATCTTTTTGTTGTGTTTATCTAGTGCCTTTTTGGTATAAATTAAATTGTCTTCACTTGTGCAACAAACTAATGTAGTAAAGGTTGCAGGGCTTAAAGAAGCTTCTCAAAATTAGCGTCCGAAGGTTGAGACTTTCACCCTGGGTAACCATGACTAACCATCCCAGTCAGTCACTCCAGTAAGACAGTAAACAGTATAGATGTCATGTGTGTGCAGTGCTCTGGTCATTGTTACTGCTGTCCATTCGGCTAAGTGCCTCCTGTATACTGTGGACATGAAACCCAGACCTGGTGATATAGTGTATACCAAGATGCAATGCTCCACTGCCAACACTGCCTTTGCCCACGATCACTATGTGTTGTTATGGTGATGACTACTTTGGTGGGATTAAGAAGATAATATGGTGAGAAAGTACAGTAGCACTTTATTTCTTTCAAGCGAGAGCCGACACATCAGAGTCCCTGTGAATACAAGCAAACACTACACACATACTATCTGAGGAGCACAAGTAGGAGTTTGAAAAGAACATGTGAAACTGGAACAGTCTCCCCTGGTTCTCTCCCTCTCTTCCATTACTCTCTTTACCATCCCTTTCTCTAGCTCTATCTATTCTTCTGAGAAACACTCTTGCTCTTGCTTCCTAAAACCACTTAAACCTTCAACAGCTTGGCCACTTATCATCTGTCCTCTACCAAATACTTGAGATATCTACTGAAGTCCTGTTGGGACCAGAGCACAGGGTTACAACATTCTACTTTACAGTAAAATTGTGACTGCCACAACTTGCCCGTTGTCCCGCTGGACGTGCATTGTTGAGGTCAGCTTATTTGCAGACAAGTTTTAATTTAATTGAACTCTGGCTGCAAAACCTGGTGTAAAGTCAGTAAAATACACACAGTTCTCTCAATTTGAAATGGCCTTTCTTCGCATATATGCGATGCGAAAAGTGCTGTACTATATACATGGACAGATTAAATTACAACAAAAACAAGCTGTGAATGCAACATTGACATAAAATCACCTTTTAAGTTGAACGGTTGCTTATATACACATTTAGCAGTTAAGGAGCATCATTAGCATTCATGTGGAGTCCTGTTTTTGTGCACCAGATGAATGCAAGTCAAGTATTCACTCTCTTTTAGCTCTTTTTGTGTGGTCTCCACCAACTCCTGAGGGAAATATCTGTCTCTTTAGCTGCTAAATGCTCCACTATGTTCACCAGCTAGGTTACCCCACTCCATGCAAATGAGTAGTGCAAGGCAACGTGCTATGTGAAAAAGTGTGAAAATTGTATTTCAAAGTAATCTGCACCACTATGAATGGAAATCACAAAAACAATGAAGACAGGAAGACACCTACATTGCTTTTTACTACCCTACCTCTCTCAGACAAGAGTATTATTTTCCTAATTGGAGAAGCCAGTCTCAACTTTCCTCTCCACTTGAACTGCGGTTGGCACGGTTGTTGAGATGAGATACTGCGACTAGTTGAGACTATAATGATTATTCAAAACACGCCCCTACGATATTAACCGAGTATACATAAAGGGTGCCCTTTTGGTTTGTCTGCATTGTCAAGGCACACTTAAAGATGCAGTAGGTAAGTAACCTAAAACATAAAACTCATAGTTGCTGAAACTGACCCTGTGTTCCAGTAGAACTACATAAAGCAGGTAACCACCTACAGCCTGTAGTGCGATTTGCAAAAACCCACAGCTCCCTGTTCAGATGCACCAATCAGGGCAAGGGGTGTCTAACTGCGTGTCAATCACTGCTCATGCACACGCATTCATTCTCCCTCGTGGGGGGAGGGGCTTAGGAGACCATTTGGGCTTTAGCAGAAAAGGGGGGAGGGACTGAGAAGTTGTCGATGTTCAAATTCTTGGATCCTGGATCTTCACAATCCTACCTACAGCACCTTTAACCTGGCGCATTGTGCTAAGCACTGTGACTGTAAACTACTAACATTTCTGACCCTATAAACTGAGGAAATGTGATTTTCTTCACGAATCTATGAAAGCAGATAAGCTGAAGACAAATTAGTTGGTACACCGTACCAACTCCATCTCTTATCTAATACGAAAACCAATTTCTCAATTTTTCAGGTGTGAAGATTTATGGCTTTTAATACTCCAGCTCATATTTTGTTGTCGTCGTTGTTTGAACAAAAACTCTCCCCTCACTGCTTTTTTAAAGATAAGAACTTAATCTGCATGACATGGTTCCAAACAAAAACTCAATATGCTGTATTTAAGACATTTTAAGATGCTAATGCAATGCCCTTTAGATTCCCTTATGGTGAGAGGTTGAAAGACAGAGACGTGTGGAAAGAAAGAGGGAAATAGGAGTGGTGATAAAATGTCTTATTGGAACCATTACAGTGTCATGGTTACCTGGTTTTCATCACTATGCTGGGAAGCTTTCTAAGCTCCTCTTCCTTTCTTGCTCTCATCCAACCTCTCTCATCATCTCCTGTGTCCGTTATCTTATCGCTCCCATCCCTCACTCCCCGTCAACCCCAGCTCTCCCTCTCTGTCCATCTTGCCCTTCCTCAATCGTTCTTCTCATTCAGTCCCAGTGTTTGTTGAGGAGCCAGTAAAAGTGGCACCAGCAGCTGTCCAAACACTGATGGCCCCCCGCTGTGTGTGGAAGACCCCCCCCATGTTCCCAGTTGATTTCGTGCTAGCTATTATCACAGCCCCGACGTTTTCTGCTACTGTCACCATGGCACCAAGGAATGGCCAAGGACAGACAAGCGACGGAATATGTGGAGAAATGAAAATGAAGCAAAGCTGGGAAAGAACTCGAAAGATAAGGGAAGAAAGCAGAGATGAAAGTGGATGAGTGATGTAGTGGGAAATTCAAATGACAGAAATGACACTGAATGGATGAGGGGCATGAAGGATAAAATGACAAGAATGACGTGATGTAGCACAGAAAAGAAGGAGATAAGGAGGATATGTAATATTAGTCAGCTGCTCAAGTGATGTTACGCTTGATACAGGAGCTTGAGAGGAGCTGTTTAGACATGCATTCAAGAACGTGGTGCAGTTTACTCTCCAGTTCTTTTTTGTTAATATTTTGGGCATTTTAGGCTTTAATAGACAGGACAGCTGTAGACAGGAAAGGGGGGAGAGAGACTGGGCCTCTGCATATGGGCCCCTGCTCTACCAGGTGAGCAAGACTTGTTAGAAAGGGTTGTTTCTAGTTAGTGTCTAGTTTTATTGGGTTCAATGGAATTCACAAGTGGTCCAGGCCTGTCGTTCGAGTCAAGAACACTTGGACACTTCAGAATCACAATGCCTTTTAAATATATTTCAATCTGTTAACGAACCTAAATTAAAGTTGGTGCAAAATTCTGTTTTCTATTCCATGTTACCATTTCGGACATCATGGCTTGCCAATTTAGCGAACGCTTCCAAATGCCTGCAATCTAAGTCATGGATTGCTTTGCTTAAGCAGGGTTTTTTTTTCTATACCTTCATGTTTTTCAGCTCTTTATTTCTCTCACAGTGACACATTGCTGACAGGTGTATTCATTTCCTTAGCTAATTGTTTAACTAACTGCCTGGAGCGGAACAGGCAGCCTTATATAGCAGTTTAGGGGCATTACAAATATGCTATTATACCTACTCCTGAACAAAGGTTGTCCATCAGTTTGTGCTGTTAAAGAGAGTTTGGTGAATCCAAGTTGGAACACTCATGAACAAGAATAGGTGGAAACCTAGTATATGGCTGCACCGTGTAAAGTCAATGTGATAAATTGTGGCCAGTGGTGTAGTCTACGTGATACGCAGGTATACGTAGTATACCCACTAAGAAAGCTCCAGGATTTCCATATACCCACTTAAAAATGACACGCAACAACATACTTTCCATTATATTTTTGATATATTTTGAATTGTCATCTGTGTTTTTCTTCTTCACATAGGCTAAATAAAGGTATTTCCACCGTAAATTGGTGAGTAAAAGTATATCCGAATACAGGAAATGAAGTCTTTGACACTCAAAATATCCCTGGGGGGAGGACAGCCAGACCCCCCACTATGATAATCCCCCCCTCCCCCAAAGACAGATTCTGGCCCATATATATAGGCCAATATATGTATATACAGTACAGTATACCCACTACAATACATAAGACTACACCACTGATAGCGGTCCCAGTAATTTGTTGTCAAATTGTACTGAAGTACAAATACGTAGCACAGCAACAAGAACGGCATATGGACGGAGGAAGTAGAATAGATAATTGATCGCGGAGGCAAAGACGTCACCAGCGGACACACTTTCGCGCCTATGCATTTTGAAAGAGCAATGCCCAATGTGGAAACTCCAACTCGACCGACCAATTGTGTAACTTCATCACTCTCTGACTCACTCTCTGTCTCACTCAGTCAGTGACGGACCCTCCCCTGCTTTGCTGCGGTCCAACCAAAAAGTAAGAAAGATTCGGGGTTACCAATACAAAAATGTTCTCGCATGAGGCCCATTGTGTTTGTCCTTCCATTGCTCACTCCCTATCACAAGCATGTTTGCGATCAAAGCACATTCACGTACTTTTTCTCCACACTTACATTTTCCGATACAAACAAATGCAAGGGTTATAGCCGCGTCTGAAAAATACACCTCCAGTATATGTATAACATATTGCTACAGTATATCACGGGCTTCAACATCTTAATTTCAGTGATATTTCTGCCATGTCAGGATTTTGTGTTTAGGTCAATTATGGTTTTCTTTTAGGGTTAAACAATGATTGCTATGTATTAATTCCAATTGTATTGTTAATTTTATCATCAGTTTAATGTATGAGACTTAATTGATCCAGCTATTGCACAAATTGCTTGCCTGCTGTAAATCCTTTTGGCATGTGCCCCTGGTGAAGGCCTCAAGCCTTGAGAAACTGGTTTGACAATTGGCTTGTTTGACCATCAGTACTGATACAGATCTCATTTCAGAGCTCCCCTCTGCCTCAGACTACCAATAGAGTGAAGTTACTGAACTGTTACGCAAGGGTGGTTTTAGGCCAGGGAGGTCAGCCACCCAATTAGCCCTTGCTGAGTTCAGTGGAGAGCCGGGAAATTACTGGGTAGGAGCTTAATGGCTACCTGTAAGCCTAAGCAGACCTGCAGTGCAACTGGAAGTCTCAGAGCAGATTGCCTCCATTTTGGTCTGAAGTTTTCATAATTTTTTTATTGTGCCAGCCTCACCGGTTAAGAAAGCTTGATATTAAGGAAGTGGATTAGCAAACAAGATTGCAACAAGGGGCGGCAGGACCATGCCATCATAGCTGTCAATTACCAGTAAATCCCTGTGAGGCAGAATCTAATGTGACATGTAATGTATATGTCTTACACACACACACACAAACACACACACACACAATACACACATACAATACATTTGTATCTAGAGTACATATCCAGATGATGAATTAATATTTGGAAGGGTAAATTAGCTCAAAACAGTTTGTTACTGAAATGTTCAAAACACAATGTGAATTAGAGCAGAAAGGCAACCTACACCCTGATCAGCTCCCAGCACTAATCTCAAAAAACTGAAACCGTACAAAAACTACAAACATGCTTCCTTTACGAGTGCGCCAGCTTGTTTATGTATGTATCGATGGGATGCATCATCCTCTTTCTTCACCCTCCACTGTCCTAAGAATACTGTGTATTTATCAGTTTGTGTGTGTCATGTGGTATGAGTGTGCATGACGGTGATGTGTCAGCCGCTCCTTCATATGTAATTCGTGTCATTGCTGCTGTCCTGGTGTGACTGCAGGAGCTTAAGGCAACAGCTGTTCTCTGCTACTCCGACTGCAGCGGCTGCATCACATTTCTGTCTCTCTCTGTCCCATCTCTACCCTTTTTTTTATTAAATGTAGGCTTTTATTTTTATAGGACAGCTGAAGACAAGAAAGGGGAGAGAGAGAGAGAGGGGGAATGACATGCAGCAAAGGCCGCAGGTCGGAGTTGAACCTGCGGCCTCTGCGTCGAGGAGTACACCTCTATAAATGAGCGCGCTTTACCAGGTGAGCTACCCAGGCGCCCAAACGGTATATGTTTGAGCCTTATGCCAGGTTCAGACTGGAGGCAGAAGCGCCCGAAGCCCCGGAAAGTGCTGCCTACCTCCTTACGCCGCCCATGTTAACCATTTTGGGCAGCTCCGCAGCTGTCTCGTGATCTGTAGTGATCGTTTTGGTGTCCTGTCTAGACTCAGTGTCGTACTGTAATCGAAAATCACATATCTGAATATTAACATATGTTATTGACTTGTTTTTTAGTTTTTAGCCACTTGAACTTTTTACCTCTGCTTGATGTGTATATACAGAACCTCGCTGTTCTTTCCCAGGATGGAGGGGCTCATGAGGACTAATCATTCACACCCTCCCAGAGTGTCATCTCCCATTCCCTTTAAAAGCCAGGCGCGTTTGTACCTTAGCGCATCGCTATTATGATGGTGGATTTGCACGGTAATATTTGTATTTGTAATCTTTTGCATGTTTGTGTGCTGCTGTGCTTCCCTGTGTGTGTGTGTGTGTGTGTGTGTGTAACAAGCATAGTGTGCTCGCGCTGTGCATAAGCCTAGACACATTTTACCAATTTGCTGTTAAAATAACAATGAAATGCTGCGCTATTGACTTTAGACCAGGTTTTTGTTGGTCAATGGCGCGATCACTGTCTCAAGATAGCAATACGCCAAGAATTCACCTGAACACACCTCCCTGTAAGACCAGCACGCCCATGGGCGCAAAGATGGGCGCAGGTGCATTTGCTATTTAAACGACGTGGGCGCTGGACGGTCTTAAAATAGCAAAGACACTTGCGCCGGCCTTTGCGCCGGCCTTTGCGCCGGCCTTTGCGTCGGCCTTTGCGCTGCGCTGCGCCGGGTGTTGATAGGGCCTTCCGTGTTCATTCTCTCAGACTCTCATGATGAACTGAACCTTCTTTGCTCAAAGAATAAATACTTAAAAGACTTTGTTGACCGAAGCTTTATTTCAGAGCTCACCCTACGTATTAAAATTCCCACCACACCACGATGTTGTTTTCACTCTCTGTACTGATAAGTCAGCTCTGCGCTTTCAGGGTTTGATTTTTTTCCCAGGCTTTTGCATATTAGACAGCAATTGGTTTTTAAATATTTCGTAACTCTAAAATGTTACTTTGGACGAAATCTAAGTATTCTTTCTATTGTGAATGATTATGCAACAATGCTCACTCGGCTTAGCTTTTGGCGTTTTTCCATTACATGGTACCTGCTCGACTCGCCTCGCCACACTGTGCGTCCGTTTTCCATTGCAGATTTTAGTACCGCCTCAGCGTGGCTGGTCGTCTTATATGCCGGCTCGACGCACACACCAGCGCACAAGTATAAACATCAGGCCACTTGAGCTGGTTTTACAGTTCTGTGGAGGCTCCACGCAGAGCTTTCGCCGTAGCCTATGTAAGTGGACTGATGTTTATACTTGTGCGCTGGTGTGTGCGTCGAGCCGGCATGTGTGTGTACGTAGGCTACGGCGAAAGCTCTGCCTGGAGCCTCCGCAGAACTGTAAAACAAGCGGCGCCGCAGTAAACTGCCGTGACCTAACGCGACACACACACACAGAACGTGGAAGGTGTGTTGTTGTTGTCACAGCCAGAAGAGACATTTAGTTTCAAATGAAGCTGAAGGCAGCAAAAAAAAAAAAAAAAAAAACACAGCTGGCTAAACTATTTAAAAATGGCGGGTTTGTTCAGGACACCCCACCCCCGTCTGTCGCTTTCACGTCACCTTTTGGTATCGTCTCAGCTCGCTTGGAACCTCGACGGAGGTGGTACTAAAAAAAGTACCTGTTAGCAGGTACCAGGTACTTTTTTTCGTAATGGAAAACCAAAAAAGGCGAGAAGAGTCGAGGCGAGTCAAGTCAAGCAGGTACCATGTAATGGAAAAGCACCATTAGATTGTCAAAGAGCTAGGGCTACATACAATTGAGGCATTCAAAAGTTACTGGCAACTGCAGCAGGTTACTCCTTACTGAGTAATCCTGCATGATGAGTGTTTCTAACATGGCACCGGTAATAATTTCCTCTCTCTCGTTTTCCTTTCATCAACCAGCAGTAGCTCTCAGGAGCAATTATGCCACAATGTAAGCCACACAAAAGACCAGTGAAGGCAAAGTTGAACAAAAGAACAATCTTGTTCAGTGCAGCAACAACTATGAATCACCTCAGGCAACATCCTATTCTTTCTACAAACATCTCATATAATCTGTGCCCTAAACAGGACTACTACTGATATGTAACCCCAAAGAGTCCTTTTGTTCATTTTCTGCTGTTGAACTATTTAATTGAAGCATGTACCAAATATCTAAATATTACAAACTAAACAGTAATTCAATTTGTGAGTGCTTGTTGTTCCTGTCCAACGGAACGTCATCAAAGGTAAAGTGTCTGTCCTTTCTAATTGCCTGTGTTTAAATGCCCTTATAATTATCTGGATGATAACATAATGGCTATACCTCTTCTCTTCGCTGTGTTTGTGTGTCCCTTCGTAGATCAACACGGATGTGCGCCTGCTACATTCAGGGTTCACATCCCACTGCAAACACTGTTCCTACTATCGTCTAGGGAGGCAATGATTATGGATTGTGTTGGTACAATTATAGTCTGAAGAATAATCACGGTTTCACGATTATCACGATAATTATGCCTTCATTAATTTCACTACTAATGTCTGAAATCACGTGAACACTCTAGATTTTAACACGTCATTTATTGCTGCCTTTAAGATTTATTTTATTTATGTTTTTGTCACACCTTGCTCAGAGCTAACAGTTCACCCTTTACTACATTTTTTTCAGCAAATTACGGTAGGGTACTCAAGACATGTTTGCGTGTAAATTTTGAATATAGCTGAGCTTTCAATCCTTTCAGTTAACATCAGGGGGCTAAACGGGCCGATCAAACGAGCTAAATTCCTGGACTATTTAAGAAGGAAGAACATAGATGTGGCGCTCAGAGTCACATTTACGTAAAAGAGATGTAAATCGTCTACAAAATAAATACTTTAAGGTTGTTGCCTCATCTAGTGACGACACCAAAACCAAGGGCTCCATTGTGTTGCTGTCGCGGAAATGCGCCCTCACCGTAGACAAAAGCAGTAAGGACTTATCAGGCAGAATATCGTATACATGTACGACGATAAGGAGTAGGAAAATAGCCTTTGTTTCGGTATATGCACCGTCTACATATGATGAAAGCTTTTTCCTGCGCCTAACCAATGAACTGCTCTCTCTCAACGAATATTCACTAATTATAGGGGGAGACATGAATGCAGTACTAGATTTAAATCAGGATAGATCAGGGGTCAATCACACCAAAGCCCAGAAACATATATCAGACATGTTCAAAGCAGTTGTGGAATCCCACCAGCTTTCAGATGTATGGAGGATGCACAATCCTACTAGCAAGGACTACACCTTCTTTTCCACACGTCACCTCACCCACTCCCACATTGATTATATTTTGTGCTCCAGTGAACTAAAGGCAATGTTCCACACGATAGCAATAGAACCAGCAATTCTGTCTGACCACAACGCGCTGATAACCACATTCTGTTGTGATATGTTAGGAGAAAGATCTAGGAGATGGCAATTTAATAATTCCTTTCTCCAGAACACAGCTATTGGTGCAGAATTTAGAACCAAACTGGCAGAATTTATATCAGTTAATACAGACTCAGTTCCTGATCCCGCATATACATGGCGAGCAACTAAAGGGTTTATTAGGGATTTCACATCCTCCTTCGGGGTCAACTTGAAGAGGAAAAGAGAGGCAAAGAAGTTGAAAGAACACTGTAAATCGTTAGAGCAATCTCTTAAGACTTGTTTTTCTAAATCTACACATACTCTTCTAGTCACAAATCGAGCAGAGCTAAATGATTTGCTAAGAAGGGGAGCTGAGTTCATAATGCACAGAGTGAGGCAAAATTACTATTTTAAAGCAAATTGCTAGCTCTGAAATTAAAACAAAGCAAATCCAGAGGTATCTCAAAAAATCCTAAGGATATCAGCACCACTTTTCAATCCTTCTACTCAAAGTTGTACGAGTCCTCCTGCAACTCAGAACCGACACAGTGCCAAGAGTTCCTAAAAGAGCTAAATCTGCCTCTTCTTGACCCAGAGGAGGCAGAAGAACTGGGTCGACCTATAACATTAGAGGAACTTAAATCTGCATTAAAAACAGTTAAAAAAGGGAAAACATCAGGGTTGGATGGAATTCCATCAGAACTTCTTCTACATTATTTTAACATTTATTATATATTGTCATATATTTTACAAGCTTTAACTTCAGCCATAGAGAAGGGTACTTTCCACCAACAAACCAACACTGCGCTGATCTCCGTTATGCCAAAGAAGGGCAAACATCCTATGGATTGTTCAAATTATAGGCCCATCAGCCTCATCGGGACTTATATTAAGCTTTATTCCTGACTTAAGTCCTGGCTCTCTGCTTAGAGTGCTTTATCGAGACGCTAGTCCACCCCAACCAATCAGGTTTTATACCAAAGCGTCATGCTGCAGACAATGTACGCAGATTATTTCATGAAATAGAAGAAGCCAAAAACCTTCCAACAACGGCAGCAGTTTTATCAGTGGACGCGGAAAAGGCTTTCGACCGCCTAGAGTGGGACAACTTGTGGCAAGTAATGGAGAGGCTCTGTTTGGGGGCCAAATTCATTGACATGGTACGTACTTTATATGAGAATCCCACGGCCATAGTCTCAACCAATGGCTTGCACGCTCAGCCATTTCCCATCGAGCGGGGCTCGCAACAGGGATGCCCGCTTTCCCCCATGCTGTTTGCAATCTCTCTTGAACCATTAGCCCAAGCCATTAGGCAAAATAAAATATGAAAATATAAAATATGTCCAGATTAAATCCAATAGCAGCTCAATATCATTTGTTGTACATTTCTGATCTTGAGGACTCTACTCCAAAAATTCTTAAGATCTTCAATGAATTTGGCTCAATCTCTGGCTATAAAATTAACTGGAATAAATCTAATCTTCTTTTATTGAATAACAGGCATGTGGCTTCAGCCATTAGTGTTACAATATCAACCCAAAGCAAAATGACATATTTGGGCATCACCATACATGCATCCCTACAGCGAGTTGTCCAGGACAACTATGAAACTACATTAAGTAGTGTTCAAAGGGATCTGGCCAATTGTTCTGCGCTGCCGGCATCACTACGGTCCAGGATTGCTGTTGTTAAAATGAACATAGTTCCTTGTGTGAATTTCTTAAGTACAATGATCCCCTTACCACCACTGATACATTTCTGGAAGAAACTTGATACCTTAATTCAGCAGTATATTTGGAATAATAAACAACCTGGGCTAAAATACTCTACCCTGCAACGTACCACAAACACGGGAGGCCTGGCCCTCCCCAACCTTAACGTATATCACAGAGCCTTTCAGCTACGGGCTCTTAGAGTGTGGATGGACCCCTCATCTACAGTCACATGGAGAGAAATAGAGCAAAACCTCACTGGAAGTCTAAGACTGCAAGACCTTGCCTTTGCAGGTGTGTGTCCAAAAAAGGGGTATGCTAGCCTATGGCCCTATTATTACCAACACACTGACCAACTTTAAAACAGGTCGAGGAGCAACTACCGTACACCAATAAGTGGCATTTGAACACCCCAATTTGGCACAACATACACTTAATCTCTGGTAACAAACCTTTTGTTTAACCAGTGGAGTGACAGAGGTATTTATACTCTTGAGACCAGCTATTCAATTATGAAGGTATGTTAAGTTTTGAAGACCTGAGAGCTAGCTTTGAGGTCCCTAGGACATCCTTCTTCCTTTATCTTCGCTTAAGATCAGCCCTAAAATGTTATGGAGTACCATGGGGGAACAGTCTTGAGATGCACCCAATCATTAAATGGCTTGTTGATTCTCCTGTGAGAGGATTAGTGTCCGGGATTTATGCTAAACTGATGCAAGTATCCGTAGGAGAACTCCAAATACTAAAGAAATGGGAGCGAGAGCTGAGCTCGGAGGGGAAAGTAATTAATTGGGAGACAGTTTGGGATATTTCCCACTGTTCCAAGAACCCAAATCACCAGCAGATCCAGTTCAACATATGCCATAGGCCATATTGGACTCCTCAGAAGAGATACGTCTAGAAAGCCATTCCTAGCTCATCTCAAGAACTAAGCTAAATCCACAGCGGGCAAATCCCTCCAGGTTACCATTGAGGCAATGACAAACTCAATAGATGCAAGGCGTGAGTTTGTGGAAGATTTTGTTGCAACGTGTGCTGAAGCTGACATACCACTTGAGAAAATGAAGAGGATACATCCGTTTCTTGTTCAACATTGCAAGCAGGGAGGCGCGCTTCCAGAAAACGCCAGCAGCCTCAAGCAGACCCACCTGCCGCGGGTCTTTGACCAGCACACGCAAAAAGTGCTGCGAGAGATTGTTGTCGACGAAACCTCTGACGACCGAGAGAAGACGGCGCAAAGGCCGGCGCAAGTGTCTTTGCTATTTTAAGACCGTCAAGCGCCCACGTCGTTTAAATAGCAAATGCACCTGCGCCCATCTTTGCGCCTATGGGCGTGCTGGTCTTACAGGGAGGTGTGTTCAGGTGAATTCTTGGCATATTGCCTCTGACGACCAACATTGTTATAGGTGAGCATCCAAAGCTTTTATTTAGGTCATTCTGAATGTGCTTTGCTGAATATATTATCATTTAAATAAAAAAGCTGAACTGTGAGTTTGTGTCACTGAGTTTTTAAAGGTCAATACTGCTTAGAAGTGAAACGAAAACAAGCATATCCAAAAACTCCAAAAGGGCTAAAAAGAAATCCGAAAACACGGAATTTGAAAAAAAATAAAACGGATTTTATAGGGCCCTACGTATATGTTGTCAAGGAGGTTTAACAAGAACTGCACACACTGCTACACAGAACGTGCAGTCAGTCAACACTGGGTGTAGCGGAGCCGGTACAATTAATTAACCGCAACGATTTAAAGCGCGGTTAATAATGAAACCGGTTAATCGCTGCATACCTACTATCGTCAGTACGGACTATAGTGTAGGTAGGGGAGAGGTCTTACCAGCAGAGGCATGGCCAGGTCAGCAAAGTAAACAAAGGCTGCCCCGAGTGTGAATCCCACGGCCACAGGCAAGAAGGCAAACGAGCCGTACTTCCCGGAATCTTCCGCCATGTCGATCGCCGGTGCCAGCAACGACCAATAGGAAGCAGCCAGCATAACCTGAGAGAGTCGAGGAAAGGGAGAGAAGGGGAAATGAAAAAAAAAAAAACTAGCACCATATCAGGAGAGCCCTTGTACGATCAAACACAGAAATATAGCAACCTAATGAGACATCACTAATTATCATTATGCACAAGGAAATGTAATTGCAAACAAGTCTCTTCAAAAATAAAATACTGCACATGAGCCAATTTGAAAGTGACCTTTTCTTGTTTTTAAGATATCTCGCCCAAATATCTCATCCATTGGGCCTTAGGCAGGAGCCGCTGGTATAAACTAATAAAAATATTTGTTCTTACGTTGCACCTCTAACTGATTTGCACCTTTTCTCTACTTAAAATGTTCTCTCACGAATACAATTGACGTGCGGGTCAGAGATCTGTCATAACAGTCATGTACAGATGGGCCGCCTGTCACCACAGAGGGAAACCAAACTTGTATGGCTTAAGAATTATGAACTAATAATTTAAATAAATTTTGAGTTTAAATAGGATACTGAAATCTAAAAAAGAAATAGGTATATATAATAATAATAATAATAATAATAATAATAATACGTACATTTGATATAGTGTTTCAAAAGTACTCAAAGGCACTTTAAATAAAAACAAAGAAAAGGTAAAAGCAGTACAAACATACACAATACAACAATACAACAAAGAAACTAAATTCATTTTTTGTTTGTTAGATCATGATTATCACGGCAATTTATAGACTAATTTGTATTATTTTATTGGCACATTTTAGTCAGGCTCCTTATATTGTTCACTGGAACATTTTGAACACACACTGCTTTGCTATTGGTGGAGGCTGCTATTTCTCTGGTCAAAGATCACCAAAGTTGATGACCAAGTTGAATTTGCTTTATTTGCCACCGGAGCTTGCTTGTTTGAAAATGACTTGGAACGTCAAGAGAAGTGACCATGCAGGAACTCACAGTGCACCTTTGATACGAGAGAATTGTAATAATAGAGAGTTTGGTGAATCTGATATGGAACAAGCAAAGCTCAAAGAAATTGTAGGTTTAGAATAAAAAAAATATGAAACTGTTCTTGCATGAGGCCCAACTTTATTGTCATTTCGTGTTACCGAGCATCTCCGCTCAAAAAGAAGAAAGAAAAAAAAAATACATATACACACAGAGCTAGACAACAATTACACATATAGTACAAAGATGAAGACATATCAACAGCCATGACAAAGACACATGATTTCCTCGGGTCCAGATCTTAATTGGCAGCACACTGATTTTGGTTTAGCAACAGGATAGACTGATGTATAAAAGAGTTTTTAAGCCTGTTGTATCTAAACAAAGGGACTCTAAATCGCCCGTTAGAAGGCAGAAGTTGGTATTCATAATTTAAAACATGCATGGAGTCCGAAGAGAGAGTCTCTGAGCATTGATCTTGCTAAAGTCAAATAAGACTATTGTGTGTGCGTGCGTGCATGCGTGCGTGCACACATGTGCGAATGTGTGGGTGTGTCCATGTTTGGATATGTATCCTATGTCTTTGTGTGCGAGTCAGTGTGACTCTCTAGTGTATTCAGTATTCTCATAGGTAATTAACCCTGACAACACAAACCTAGTCTGTCTGTGTCAGCTGTCAAAGTGTAAATAGAGAGGGGAGGATTCTGTATGTCTGAACACACAAGTGTGTCTTTACAAGCTTCATATATGCACATAGTAGTATCTGCAGCTTCTATTGTTTATCACTAAAAAGTTGCCACATGCCAATCCTTATTCAGAACACTAAGAAAGGCAAACTGGCAAACTGCATTGTGGGTAATCAGGGGCACACCTTTGCCTCCTCATTTGAACTGCGGCCTTCAGGACGACAGTACTGTGCTCCTATGTTTACAAAAACCAGATCCAAGTTCTCTTTTGATCCACAGGCTATCAAACTCCTTAATGAATTTAATAGTTAATGAAGGTCCTGTACGGTAACAAGGTTGTATTTATTTATTTATTTTTTATTTTCTCTCTTCTTGTTTTCCCAGCTGAGTGCCCTGGTCTATGTTATGAGTAGTGATGTCCACATGTTACGGCCTTTTTTTTGTCGTGTTTTCTTGTCTTAATGTTGTCAAAAATGCCTTAAAATAAAAACAATTAACTTATTCAGTTTTGAACTCCTCTCACAGCTTCCTCCTGAAACAGTATCAGCCCTGGAAATGCTTAACACGAGTGGGTGTTCAGCCCTGCCAATCAAAAGTAATGGAGGCCCATTGTTGGGCTGCAGTCAGCTCTGGATCTCCAAAGTAATGTACTGCTAGCATCAAATCTAGTCCTTAGTTAGTCAGACAGAGTATAACAATGCAAAAGTTGATTGCAACTCACTTGGTTTGGCTCCAAATGAAACTCTGGGAGCTGAAAATGTACAACATGAAAAACCTGACAGTTTTATTCTCGTCTTATCCATATTGAACTGCCTGTCAGCAATCAAATCCTCGCCATGATTGCAGACGACAACTGATCCCATCCTCTTTTCCATCTACAATATAACCTGTCTTGATGCTGTCAAACAGAGTTTCTCAGTCATTTGCCCCAGCGAGGGTTCATGCCTCTTTAATGTTAGCAATCATAAAACAATCTACACTCACTTTTACAGTTTATTTGATGTGAATGTACCGATTCTCATTGTTTTCCGTTACTGCTTTCCGACTTAATCCCTAGTTGGCTGCACAAGGCAATAAGCAAGGAGAGGGAACAGAGTTATTCAGGTAGAAGCAGAAAGCTGGATTCAAAAGACACAATGTATGGAATATAAACATTCATTCATTTCTTTGTATTTATTTGGCATCTTCATCTCTCCACTGGCACAACAAGATTAGCAAATATATCAAAGAAAAGTCAGACAAAAACTACACTTGAAACAAATTTAGCTAAGAATCTAAGGGTGGGGGACATGGCCTTAAAATAATATTACAATATTGTCAAATCAAGTCAACTTCATCGTCAATTCTGCAATATGTGCCAGACATCTCTCCGACCCATGGTGCAATAAGGACACGTACAGTGTGTTTTTTTATTTTATAATATAAAAGATAAGTAATATATACAAATAAAGATTGAATATTGTTGTAACAATATTCATGAAGATATATAAGTAGTAGTATACAACTATTTTTGATGTTGTAGTTTGCAGTGGTGTTGTACTGGCTATCCTATTGAGAGGTGTATCTAATGAGTCAAATAAGCTGAATGGTTGCTCCAATCTTCTGTAGTGAGGCAGAATGGAAGGAAAAAAAGAAATAAATATGTTCACAGAATCACACAAAAAAAAACGAACTACTCCTTACAACAGCCGTGAATGTTCGTTTACACGCAGCCTGCAGCGACATGGTTCAGTCTTGTACCACGCACTTAAAACATGCTCCCACATCCAGGTTTTCAAACCAACCAATCAGTACATCAACTGATTTGTCTAATTGGCAACCGGAGAGGAAGGAATGTTGTTGCCTTTGGTTTGAATTAAATTTTAACATATTATTCAAAGCACACTGCTGGACAATGATTTAATGGGAGCACTGGCTTTCTTATTATCGTAGAATCAGCAGCCTGGTTAATAATTGCAAAGCAAGTTTCCATTCCACACTGTTCCACTTTACTTAGTTTCCAATTAGAAAAGGTAGTTTCCTCCATGCAGTTTGGTCATACACAGCCACTGGTTCCATCCATATTGATAATTCCCTTAAAGTAGTACGCTTTAGTTGCTATGCATGCTTCTGTCTTAACTTGCAAACTTGTCAGATAGTTTGCTCACTTTCTCACCTTTGACTCATACCTAGCACATAAAACCATAATCCCAGAAAGGAAACACTCTTGAGGGGATTATTTTTTATCTTTCACACCGGCCCTCTCCATATTAACTTCCCTTCGTCAACCAATCAAGGGTGCAATTCTGCAATCCGGAGAATATCACGTACTTCTGTGCAAATTGAGTCAAGGAGGGGAGCTGTCTACATGTTATTCAGCAGGAATCCAGAGTGCAAATAAGGTGTGCAGTTTGACACACTGCTATTACAGCTGCCAAACCCCAAAGGTAAACAAAATGTAAATGCACAAACATAACTTTGCATGTGTGTTGTGTATGACAATACATTCATGCGTTTGATCTCTTACAGGATTGAGCCACCGACTAAAATTCCAGAATTACTACAACTAGTATTTAGAAACGGGACAAACTCAACTATATAAAATGACCTGAGATCGATTTTGACATCAAGCCATCTCCAGTATTTTCAGAAGAAAAAAAATGTATCTAATTTCCAAGACCTTTTCACTCAATCTTTCAAGACGGTATCATGGACAAAAGATATGCATGTAACCATGGATGTATTAAGAGAACTGGATACAGTGTTCGGCGGGAAGCCCCGTACATTCCAATGAGACTGCTCAAAAGCGCATAAAGCAAACATGGAGCTCGGATCTTCCGCATTGTTGGCCCATGACGTCACGATGGACACGCGCACTAGCAACAATTTGTTTGTGTTGTCTTAGCAACCGGTAGCAACATGCTCATTCATGAGCTTATCTCTCGTGTCTCTTACAAGTGGAAAACTCATGAACTCGCCGTTTTTATTGTCTAAAATATTCACCAACGTTAAACATTGTGTTTTCGTTGTTCCCGATCATTTACATGCTTAGCTAAATAAACGATAGATGTATTTAGCTAGACAACCAAGGAGATTTAATAATGATGTCGTGCTACAAGTTAGCTAGCTAATAACTAGCGCTAGCAGTTAGCCTGCAGTTTTGTGAACAAAGCTCATCCATGGCTTTAGCTCTCATCCACGTTACAAGCTTTACAGCATACGGCCCTCGGATGTATCATAAGAGAGAACCAATGCAATGTAATCACTATGTCTGTAGTAACATTATGTAGGCATATAGCTAGCTATGTAGCTATAGATCTTAATACAGCCATGCTAGCTACCCCTGATGTTAGCAACTAGCTAGCTAGCCGATAGCCCGCCAGTTTGGGAAATGCTAATGACGTTACATCCACATAGCGAACAGGCTTTACAGCATACATACATCCCTCGGATGAATCATAACTTCATAAGATAATACCATGGACGTATTAATAGAACACATGGTGAATTACAACCATTACCTATGTCCATTATTACAGCTAGCTACATGACCTCGGGAGAACAGTCATGTAAGCGGGCGGGCGCAGTCCCGCGGCTCTGCTCGCGTCCATTATGCGTGTTCATGATGCCTAATTTAATAATTCTGGATTCGCTACTAGTGAATGTTAAAAATTTTAAAAACGTGACTTTTAAACAAGGACCCTTTAATTATTCGGGCTGGTAAGTTGATATACCCCGAAACAAATGATCCGCTGAAATATAGATGTTTCTTTCGCCATGCAAAGTTCCTGGGGGCTTGCATGTAACTAGGGATGTCACAAGAACCGATACCACCGACACCTTCCGGTTCTAAAATGACAAAACACCGACGATGCCCATTTTTTGAAGAACCGTAGGCACCGTTAGCGACGATGCCAGTGTTAGCAGCATTGGTGCTGCGCCTCTTCCGGAACCGATGAGGGAAGTATACGCTTCAGAGTGTTCCAGTCGATACATTCAGAAGAAGGAGGTCACGAAGAAGTGGCCGAGAGTCAACTTTACCCGACCCAAAAAAACGGCATGTTCACTGCGAACTCACGGTCCTCTCCTTCCGATTTACAGCCTCCCTCTCTTGGCTTCAAATAACTCACCGTTGTTGGCTACGGCTGTTGAACAGGCTACACGTTGTAAACAGCCATGGCCCACTTGCCTGCTCCTCCAGTAACATTAGCCGTTAGCAGGGTTAGCATGGCGGCGTTAGCCACGGTTAGCCAGGACCTGTCGGGATCACTTTACTGGCAGTGTCTCAATTGTTTTTGCGAGTAACCAACTCAGGTACTCTAGCTATATAATTCAATGTGAGTACACAAATGTTGAAATGATATAAAATGCCCGTCCCTTGTAGCTGTGATAAATTAGCCTGAAGCTAATGCTTAGCTACCTGTTCAGGAGGAAATTAGCCAACTCTTTCAAATACATCTCCAATATTTACCCGGGGTTTGTAAAGTCTCTGGTCACGCAAGGGTTGTTGTTTTTGCACAGTACCTTTTGAAAAGATGCCTGGAAGTCTGGAATATGTCTAAGGACACTAGTTGTTGCAGTATGACCATTAATTGCACTTTATTATGTTGTTCTATGCTCTATTGCACATGTTTTGTATGTCTTGTTATGACAATTTGATATTTTTCAAATATTTTAATAAAGAAGTCCATGTTTCAAGTTAAAGTACATGGAATCTTAGAAAATCCTTTTTGTTTTTACCGTGGTATCGAAATAGGCATCAATAATCTTGTTGTTTTACTGGTATTGGCACAGACTACTGAATTTTTGGTATCGCGACACCCCTACATGTAACCAAAGAGCTACAAAATGGATCAATGGTGTTCAATTTAAGTTACTACACTTATCTGCTTTATTGTTGAGTTAGATGAAAATATCAATACCACACTAATTGCTGTACTTAGCTTAGCATAACGACTGGAAACATGCATAAACAACTAACCTGGCTCTCTCCAAAGGTAACAAAACCCGCCAGGATCAGCACAGTTCCTGTTGCAATTTCCCCCTGCTGCTGATAAAAGTAATACAGGAAACACTGATAACTGCATCCAGACAAAATATAGTCCCTAGAACACTGGCTGAGTGGTATCACTATTTTAATCTAACTCTCCTCAAGAAAGTATGGGCAAATTCTCAAAGTAAACTATTTATGTGATAGTCTAAAGCGCACCAAATCCCAAAATCATATATAATAACCTGTACAACATACAGTATAGTGGCATGGCTCTGATGACAGCAATATCGGTCTGTTAGCGAATTGGTCCACCATTTGCACAGCAAATCCCACTCACAACTCTGATGCAGATTCTAGTGGTTCAACACAACTATACAAAAACCTACCTCAACAACATACCCTAAACCCATATCCACTTGGCTACACTAATTATCCTGACTACTGCAATTGAAAGTTATATAATTGCAAGAAAATGTTAGCTACAAATGATGAAAGATAAATGATTTTGCTTTCCTGTAACTGATATATGCTCACAAAATAAATATTTTTATCAACTGGGACATGACAAATCAGCTCAGAAGCCTCTCAATGTAGCTCCAAACAAAAAAAGGCCCAAAGGAATGGTTTAGGTTAATAACAATATGTTTGAATTGAAGTAGAAAAGGAGTCTATGTTTCATCACTCAAATAGTTTGAATATTATAATCAAAGGTTGAAAGCAGCAATAGGCAATTTCACATGCTGACGGCTCCAAATGGCAGTGACGGAGAACAGTTTGACATATAACTTCACTACCCAAACATTCTATAACAGCATGACAACAGTTAACCCCACACAGAACACTCATATCAACTCTGCTGATCTGTGATACAAGAGGGCAAAGAGAGACAAGGAATCTATTCTGAGCCCAAGACAAAAGGCACTTTTGAAGGGATGGGTATAGATGCTTATTTCTGAGGATTTCAACGTCAATAAATAAATCAATTTAATTCACCTGTGACGCAATAGTGGAAAATTCAATATTAATCACTCCAATATTTAGGGCTGACCTGAATGCTTCGAAAGTTCGATCGTTGCCATGGTAATTGACGTACAAATCAGTATATGAATGCTTTGTCTTTTTTTTTTTTTTTTTTATTGTTCTCTTATTACATATGCATTACCCCCAAAAATTCTGAATAGCCAAGATAAAAAAATATATATAATTGATAATAAAATAATAAATAATGTCAAAAATAATAGCATCAACATTCATCATAAGTAGTTATTCTCAGACAGAGCGCTGTTTGTTATATGTAATAAAGTATGACTGCCAGGCATTCAAAGTTATTGTAAAATACCCTTCTCTCATCTGTTTTTGTCGTTTAACAGCAATTTACCGGTGAAAGAAGTTATTTTTGTTAAAAGATATTGTCATTAAATTTTTAATAAAATCATTCAAATTTGTTGAGCTGATCCGAAAAGTGATCTGATCCGTGACTCCAAACCGTGATCCGATCCGAACCGTGAGCTTTGTGATCCGTTGCGCCCCTAGTGATTTTCTGTAAACGTCTCTCAGCAGCTACAGACTGCATAGCGGCTGGCTAACCTGATTGACAGACAGCAGAAGTGAACTAAACTTAAAAAGTTAAAGTTAATTAAACTACATCCTCGCTCAGCCCGCCCACCGAAGCTTGGAAGCCCAAAAAGTGATATTCTGGAAAGCCCTAGCAATATTCTTTCTTCCTCTGTTTCCACTATCAGCAAAGTACTTTTGATCCTTCCTCCTTTAAGATTCCTCTCTCTAATTTGCATGTGCAACAGCCAAACCCCAGGCCCATTTCACAATCTCAAGTCTCCCTCATTAAGGCTTACTCATTAAGTCTCAAATCAACAGTCTCTGGGCTATTGAAACACCTGTCTAACACGGATGCCAGCACCCAATTACTGCTTTGTTATCTCACTCGGGGCCAAATACTAAGCCTTTCGCAGCTAGTTTTAGATGGAGGTATGGAGCATTGTGCCCAAGAAATATCCCTGTTAGCATATGAACATCTGAACAGAGTATGAGCATAGTTATTTAGGGGACGATCGGGCAAAAACTGGAAATGAGTGTAGTCATCATTATTGCTATTTTTACTCTATTCCAACATTAAGACCTTGTTGTGTAGAGTGAACTGTATCCGTTAAGCTCTCATTAGCTTGGAGCTTTGTTGCATTTGCACAGGTAGCTCCAGCGATAAATAATATGTCAGACAGGACAAACAGCAAAACACAGGATCCTCCTCAGGCCTGGATTTGTGTTGAACTGTACATCTACAAAACATACAATGGGGATGAGAGAAAAGTCATGGAGGAAGAATCTCTAACTTTTTTGGCCACACTAGCAGCCTGACTGGTTTTGGTCCAGACTGATATATTTAGAGCGTCATCCACACGGCCTCTAGTGTGGCCGTGTACTCTCTTGTCTCGTCCATGAATAAATATAATAATGATGATGAAAAACATACTATGGAAAGAGTAAATGAAACATAACAGCAGCTACTGAACTCTGCACAAAGCTGTAAGCAATAATAGTATTACACATTACTCATAAACTTACGTGTAATCACAGAAATAGTACAAGAATAAATGCTTTATTAAACTAACTCCATCCATCCTAACCGTGACATAACTTCTTTGTTGACAGCCCCAAATGGTAGTGGTTTACAATATATTTTAAATAACTATCTTTCTATCTTTTCAGTTTTGTTGAGATTTCCATTGTCACATTGGGGTCACTTTATTCAGAATTATAATGATAGAAGTATTAGCAGGACCTTTTCCAATATATGGTCTATTCCTCCCTGCAACAAACAGAGATAACCATTTTCCATGTTATTGTCCAAGATAAACAGGAAGACAGACGTCAGAGGTTTAGCTTAATCAAACTACTGTCGATAATATCTCAAAATGCTCTCATCATTACGGACTCTCTACATGGGTGATCTGATCTTGCAATGCTTGAGGGAACTCCTCTAGATGCATGTTGCAGTGTACTCAATCGTGCAATCAGTGATTATAACCCTGCAGAGCTTGGAGGTTCCATATGACCAATGAACGGCAATATTATGAACCACCACTGACTCATTTTATGGCTTCATAACTATATAGTTTTACATAGAGTGGTCATTACATGTGATGCACATGGCCCCTGTGTTCTAAGAAGGCTACTACAGACTCTACAGGCCACCTGTTGTACCTGCTATTATAGAACGGACCAATACAAATTGGACCGATGTACGCGTTTGCCGTTACAAGAGAAACCACTTCTGCAGATAGCAGGTAAACAAATGCTGTGTAATCAATTGCCATAAATCCTATTTCTATTTCATTCCACAATTACACAGTGAAAACTTCATGTACTCAATGATTTCTTCACATCTGTGGTAGGAAAAACTGATTCTCAACATGAAACACTGAGAACTCTACACTGAAATCCAGGTCAGTTTTGAATAAAATAAGAGAGACATCAGAGAAGATAACCGGACCAAGAGTCTGCCGCCACGCTAGCGGCTCTGTGAGGCTGAACTTGGGCACCGCAGTGATTAGAGCTCAATGCCAATGGCAATTTTAACACGCTGATGTTTAGCAGGTTTAATGTTTATCATGTTCACCATCTTAGTTTAACACATTAGCATTACTAATTAGCACTAAATAAAAAGAACAGCTGAGGCTGATAGGAAATGTTTGGATCTGAATGTACAGTAAGTGCAAGTTCTCAATACCAAATAATGCTGTTCACAGGATATTTGTCTAGCAGCAAAACCCCAAACGGTTATGTTTGAGACTTGTTCGATGATTAATCACGAATATAATCAATGGATCATTCGCTGCATCCCTTGACATACCAGTATGGCAAAGAATCCATTTCCACAACTGCAATAATACATTCCTATCAGAAAAAGCTACCTACTGTATGTCTGTGCTTATATTACAGTATGTCGCCATGGAGGGTATTCAATAGGATTGGCAGCCATTGTTGCATAGTGCATAACATTCAAAGTGCACTTGTTTTGCAAGATACTGTGGTGCTGGGGGATTGGAACAAAAGCTGCACCACTGACAATTGCACGTTGAACAATTTTTGTTTAGCTGTAGCTCAAATCAACACAATCTGTTCAAGCAATCTTGGTTTATAGCCGTTATATAATATCCATCCATCCATCTTCGTCCGCTTATCCGGGGTCGGGTCGCGGGGGTTATATAATAGCCATATACAATGGCTATGGCATATAATTCATTTGCACAACAAGTATCACTTTGCATCTGAAAAAAAGAGGTTACTATCGAACTGATAGCTGGAGGGAAGCCGATCATCTGCACACACACTGCCATGACAAAGACCTGGTTTAAAATTGGCCAAGTTTCCCGGTAAATATACGCTATATTTAGAATATTTTCACCGCTTTACCTTGTCGTAAATCGTATTGTGCCTGTAACTTTCATATTGCCATATTACAGCCTGGTGTGAGCTATTGCTTAAGTATATACCTGCTATGAAAAATTATAGAATTAGGTATGCAAGGTAGAGAGAGCTACTTTGAAATAGTGTAGATCTTCCTAAAGATGCTACCTTTCGGCAGAAATGCAAATTGTGCTGTTTAAAAAAAAAAAAGGTTAAGTGTTAAATATCTTATGGTGAGCTGGGCTGGGGCCGAACTTCTGTGTCTGATACACTCGCTAAAAAGTTGCAAAAAAAAAAAAAAAAAAAAAAGGGGTTTAATCTATAAAATGTCAAAAAAAAAGTTGTGAAAAGGGCTCATCCCAATTCTTCGAAGACGAAGTCGATGTCATCAGCTGTTGTTATGAGCGACTAACAGTTCAAAACGTTCAACATTGTTGTTGAAAATTTACTTCAAATTATGAATCGATTAGCAAAATAGTTGACAAATATTTTTCACTCGACTAATCGATCAATCACTTTCAGCTCTACTTTTAAGTTTATGGTGTACCTTAATCTATGTATCTTTTAAACCAGACCAATCTGCCAGCTCGTGTTTCATTTGCTCCGATAGATACGTCCGGCCCCCCCTCCCATTGCGGGGGTTTACGACGACGACTGACAGACGAGTGTGATGCTTGAACGTACTTACTGGACGTAACTGGCAAAGCACTAGGCTGTCAAACCAGGCCATTCTGATCAATTACAAATTAAGATTTTTTTTTACTGTATTGCATATTTCTTGCCTAATGTTTAGCTGTAATTTGAGAAGGTTTGTGACTCAGCCATTTTTGTCCTGCTTTAAAAACAGACCAAGCACTGTGGCCGGGTCGGCTCGGTGGGTAGAGCAGGCGCACGTATATTTAGAGGTTTATGCCTCGACGCAGAGGTCCAGGGTTCGACTCCGTCCTGTGACGATTTCCTGCATGTCCTCCCCCTCTCTCTCCCCTTTCTCACCTGTCCTGTCCATAAATGGCGGAAAAGCCCAAAAAAATCATCTTTAAAAAAAAAAATTAAAAACAGACCAAGCACCGCCCAAACTTGCAAGTGGCCGACAGCGCTACGTCGCCCTGATTGGTTGTAGGTCAAATTTCATTGCTTTAATTGGTTGGCCTTTTCAATTTAATTTTGGTCTGCACCATTAATGCAGCAAAAAAAAACAGAAAAGTTCCAGACTAATACACATTTACGAATTAGTCTGGTTATGCCAGGCTAGAATCTATGATCTCTGTTAGTTACTGTTGTAAAACTGTGTTCTCGTCATAAAAAGATAACCGACTATAGTCCTGCTAATGTCCTTTCAAAGAAAGTCATTGACTTTTTTGAAATAAAATATGCTGGAGCATGACGACAAAAGTGTCTGAATACTTAATGGTTGCACTGTATGTGTAAATCATACAGAGCGGCAGAGAAAAACGTTATTGATCCCAACAAAATGCTGAAGGTCATGCATTGGAGATATGGCAGCTCTGGTCTATGTGTTTAGTATGCTTTGGATGTGTAGTGTTTTATGTATTTGTGATGTTTTGAATTGTTATCTTGGACCCACAGTCTGACATAAAGTAAATAAAATGACTTATTTACAGGAAGCGCACAAATTGAAAAGAAGCATGAGGATAGTGCTGATGATTTCTGTCCCTTTGCTGTGTAGAGCAAAAATAAATAGAGATATAATCTTTCCTAAGGACAGTTCATTGCCTTTTGAATGCTTGAGCGCTTCCATTTTCTCAAGCAACTGCAGTATTTTTTCACCAGCTGTGGTTAGTGGCTCTATCATCTAATCACAGCCTGTGGCAAATGTAGAAATGAGATGGATCCAGATAGTTTGATCGATTGCAAAGATAGAGACAGACATAAAACAACTTGATTACTGCCCTGCACGAAATGAGCGTTAACTGGCTCTGTGAAGTACTTGGAAAGTGAGGCGAATATGACCTTCATTACGGGAGCAAGACAGACTACATTATGCATGTTTTCATGTCACTATCTATACCGTTCCTCTGTCCATACCTCACCAGCTGTCCATATAATGACTAGACTAAATTGAGCCTCAAGGGGGTTCTGCTTAGACTTTCCTCTCACCATACAGAAACAAATGGTGAGCCATGTGAATGTTCCCTATTTCGCCGCTCCTTTTTAATGGCCTGTATTGCCCTGTGCAAAATCTTCCACTAAGGAGAAGAGGTGTCCATTTATTTTCCGCAATCGACTTTTTTTCTCCTTTCGCACATGCTGCTCTGCTTTTCCATCCATATTTCATTCCATTCATTTTATGATATTTCAGTCAACCAGCAGATAGTAGCATAAAGCAAAGTAGACGGTTTATAACTTAACATATTCTGCTAGTTTTTGCTAGCTAGCTATTTAGTGGGATGTAGTCTATATCCACGACGTTCCACTTCCGGGATCGCTTCGGTGCTGCCGGAAATTTCGCCGGATATCCTTCTTTTCGGCCGGATGACCGTTACCTTCCGCTTTCTTTGTGTTGGAATTTTAAACTACGCTGGATTTGTGAGGACTATGGTTAACTGCTCCTCAGATCTCTGCAGGGTAAATCCAGACAGCTAGCTAGACTATCTGTCCAATCTGAGTTTTCTGTTGCACGGCTAAAACAGCTTTTGAACGTACACATGTACACATTAATTTCTACCTTAAATATTAATGACATTTTGCATTACCCACTCTGACAAACAGTAACAGATTGTTCTCTGACACTAGAAAACCTGAGGAGGCAATCACCTGTGAGTTTTGAGGTGCTTATCAAATAGTGCATGCTTCTATTGAGAGTCGGAAGAAAAACAGGAAGCACTTATCACTGTGCAAGTTGAAAACCCTTCCACTAATCCTCATTCAGGAGAAAGCTAGATATTGTAATTCTACAGTGCTATGAAGCACATTCATCAAAGCCAACACTACAATATCTTTCAGAGATCAATCCCAATATTACTGAAGAAATCTGCATCATTTCTGGTATAAATAGAATATTGATGCAGGATAAAATACAGTATGAGGAGCTATAATGCCAACCACAAATGCTGAAGTTTAAGTCACACATTCCAAAACTGCTTAAGTAAAAGTTAACCAGGTTAGACCTGCCTCTGCCGGTGTTATCTAAATGCTGCAGCTCCAAAAAGAATACTTAAGCGCTGAAATAAGGTCATTGTATGCCATTAGTTGCCATCAGTGAGAAAACATATGCTACTGCTAGTGTTGCGTTTCCTTAGTTAGACTTCCCAATGGACATACAAAATGTTTTTCCCTGTTCAGGTCACAAAAAAGTACACTACTTGTAGGTCAAGTACATTTGTATTCTAAGCATTCAGCTGAAACCTATCACTGAACCTTAACACAACTGTAGAAAAGCTTTGAATTGAAAATTACAAAGTCACAATGTGCGAGCAATACAAGTAACCAACTACTCCCAAGAACCTTGAGACATACAGCTATAATGGTAGTTGATCATAAACCCAAGTATTGGACAGACTGAATTGACTCGATGATGGCACAAGATTGTTACAATTCATCCTGAGGGGAACCTGCGTGTATGCAGCAATGTTCCTGGCAAATAATCTAATAGTTGTTCACTCTGAACCAAACATGTGAAAAGTCAAAGGATCATCAAAGTCTTTTTAATTAGGATACATTTTTGGGCAAACATGAATGTCTGTACAGAGGTTTGGGCCAATCCATCCAGTAAATGTTGAGCTAGTTTACTGGGTAAGTGAAAACTTTGACCCGTTGTTGCACTAAACCAGATGTTTTCAAAGTGGGAGGTGGGCCTCCACAGGGCAGCTTCAAACTGTTTCAAGGTAAGTTTACTAAGCAAGTAAACTAAGAGGGGGGCGAGGGGCGGCACCTTTTAACAAGAGTTGTCCAAGGGGAAGGCAATCCATCAAAAGTTGTTGAGATATGCCATTCCGGGGCTAAAATGTCCCACAGAAGTTTCAACAGTCTTAGTTTCTTGCCCTGCAGAACAAAAGTTCATGTTCCAAGCATTGCCCAGTTCAACATTCCTACAGTTTCACACATTCACTTACAAAAACAATTGACAAGTACCATCCTGCTAGCAACCAAACATCTTCCCATGGTGCAGCTGGAGGATTATATGCCTCTCTAAAAGGGCAGCTCAAGATTTTTTCAGACAGATTCTTCCCGCATAAACTCACTTCTCTAAACTTTAGGCTGCCAGTTGCCAGCTAGCCTTTACACCTGGGTGTTAAGGGGCTAACATTGAGAGTTAACCATTTTCTTTTCAACCTCGACCCTATTTTCCTATGTTTTTGTGTCTAAGTGACTGATGGACAACAATCTTTGAAATTGGTCCAGTAATAAGCGAGATCGCTGCAGTCGGCAGCGGCGAAACAAGCTACAATGTAAGTTAGTAGGGAAATCATGCAGCTTGTATTAAGGTTCACAAAAGTGCTTATTTTGCCGCTGACAGGCTTAGGTTAATATTCAAAGTGTGACAACTAGTGCTGTCAGATAAGATATGTTAAACGCGTTATTAACAGCGTTAACGCAAACCCATTTTAACGACGTCAATTTTTTTATTGCGAGATTAACTTTCTTTTTGGCATAGCAAACTTTGTAGTTTTTTAGTACTAGTAACGTTAGAAAAACTACAACACGACACTGGATCTAGCTAGACCGGAAATGAAACAACAGGCACGCCGCACACACTTGTTTGGGCTTGCAAGCCAGCCAAAGAGTAGTAGGCTAGCGTTACGTTTTGAGTGGATGGCGAGCGCGAGACGCCGAAATGGATGCCAATAAGATTCTGAATGGAAAGTTTACTTTTAAAAAGTTGCCAAATGGTTCCATTGACAAGACCAAAGTGATCTGTGTGTTTTGTCGTTGTGAACTGAGCTATCATCGCAGAACGTCCAGTCTGAAATACCACTTGACGGCCAAGCACACAGCTGATGCGAAGTCTCCGCCCCCTTGTCAAAGCCAGGCGACAAACGCACAAAGCAAGCCGATCCACTTTTCCATGTTGATAAGAGCATTAAAATGAGAAAAAATAATGGGACAAAAAGAAATCTAGGGACATTTAGAATAGATAAAAAT
Organism: Sander vitreus; assembly: GCF_031162955.1. Classification (NCBI taxonomy): domain Eukaryota; kingdom Metazoa; phylum Chordata; class Actinopteri; order Perciformes; family Percidae; genus Sander; species Sander vitreus. Next base: position 20,670,855 of record NC_135875.1, on the reverse strand, counting down.
GTGTGATAATTGCAAGTTAACTATGACATTAATGCGATTAATCGTGATTAAATATTTTAATCGTTTGACAGCACTACTGACAACATTATGGGTTGTCAGAGTCTGGTGGGTTTAGCGCTAGCGACCTCAGAGCGGATCTGGTTAAACAGATAGGTCTCAAAGAGGTACTAAAAAGGTCTATATCTGAATAAGTAGAATAAGTATCTGAGCAGCATCTTTTAATGGCAAAAACAACACTTTTAGTGGACCAAACTGACTGAACATTTGCCCCATAGGGCTACATTGCAGCCCGGTCTGTGGCTGCCAGTTACAGCATTCACGCTTAATACTGGACTAATTTCAAAGATTGTTGTCCCTTTCAGTCACTTACACACAAAAACATAGGAAAATAGAGTCCAGTTGAAAAAGAATAACTCTACCGTTGGGTAGTTACCCTTTAAGAGTTATTCCACCGAGGGCAAAGATGAACTGAGATTACTGAGCAAATGTCACGGAAAGAGGAGTAAGAGTCAAACAGCCAAGATAGCAGTCTGTAGAAGCTACCCTGCTATTCTCACAGCCCTGTGCTCTAGCTGGTGGCGATACAAATTAAAGTTAAACATGGCGTATCTATTTCTGAATATTGAATTGAATCAGCCAATTTTCCAGTTGCAGCATGTATTGCTGCAGGGCTGGTTCAGTATGCTGCGAGAGGCATACAGCCTGCAGCTCTCCATCAGCTATAAAGTAACGTCTCACATTTGACTTAAAACGATGAGGAAAGCAATGCCCGAGAGTGATTAAAGGGACAATGTTTACTTTAATTCTGTCACTTTGTTGGTTTTCTTTTTCCTTATGTGAAAACAGTGGATCCTACAAGGAATTAGTCAATTAATTTGATTGGCATTCATCCATGTAAAGAAATAAACATATCCTGACTATTCACGCAAAGGTAATACAAATATTTTAGTCAAAAATGTTGAAATCCCACAGTTTGATGTCACGGTTATTGAACTAATACTGCTCTATTTGTAACAGAGGACTGTTTAAAAAGTTGCAAGATAACATCTATAGTTTCAGTAATACATTGTTCACTAATACTGTACAGATAACAAGTCATCCATCTCCATATCATTACACACAGGGTTAGTTCTTTATCTTTTAAAGAATACTTCCACAGAGAAATATGGGAAAGAAAAGCAGAAAGCAAGTAGTAAACATAATTAACAAGTAATGTGACTGGCTGAGAGGATAGTAAGCATATCAAGCCTCACGATTTATACTCTACACCATCCATCACTTTACGTAAAGCGTGCTGCACCTACAGAATATGAAAACAGATACGCTCTCGGCAACCTTGTGCACTGCACACAATGTCGTGCTTTGTTATGGTCTTTGCAATTGTGCCATTAAAACAGTCCCCCTTTTCTGCTGCCTGCATTCCTTCGTTCTTTTACTCTCATGCCTCATTCAGTCACAGCTTCTGCACTGCTTAAAACTGCAATCTGACAGTGAGTGGTGAATTTGATGCAGTGAGAGAGATACTCGTGATGGAGAGTGGAAGGACGTTTGGAAGGATGGCTTGAAAAAAAAAATATTTAAAATTCTATATATGCATCCAGAGAGGATGAACAAAACCTTGATAATTAAGTAAGGCCTTGTAAGACTGAATTCACTCCAATTCGTCCTGAGGAGCCTTAATTTTTCCACCTAAAAACTGTAAATAGTATGACAGACCATGAGAAGACTTCAACAGGAGCGTGTGGTGTCTGTATGTTCTGTAAATGATAGGGATGTAACGCTATACTCAACTCATTCACAATTTTAGACAGATTGAGCTGCAGACAAATGACTGAAAAATATCCCTTTATTTATATAAACTATGCAAGACAACAGATGTGTCCTCCCATCAAAAGTGCAACTGAAATTGTATTTTATCCTAAATAATTAAATTAAATTAAAAAAATAAGATTTCTAAAACAAATCCCACATCAAACAAATCTGTGACATCTAAAGCGGTTGTAATATTTACACATTCATATCGATTATAACCAATTCACGATGCATCGTTACTTCCCTATTAAATGTGCAAGCATGTGTGGGTAAAATACTGTGAACATTACTGTAATGGCTCATCTGCTGCTTTTAAAACCAAAAATAACTCATTGACATGCAATTAAAAAGTAGCAGCTATTCATTATTACATTCCCAATACATCCAAATATTATATTCTGTGTAAATCCATGACAGAAAAGACAACATGCCACCTAGGGCTGAAACGATTCCTCGAGTAACTCGAATAATTTGATTACTAAAAATCCTCGATGCAAAATGATTTGCCTCGAAGCTTCGTTTAATTAATGCTACCAACGTTGTATCGCTCACGGTGTTTGCGCACAGAGGATTATTACTGGCGCACACCGGGCTGACGACGCTGCTTGCGACACATGCCATGAAGACTGATTACAAAATGAAGAAAGAGCGTGGGGGGCTAAGAGAAGAGACAGGCTAAAGAAAACGACAGAAAGTGTCCAAAGTTTGGGATCACTTCAAACGTAATTAAAACGAGAACTCTGTACAGTGCGTCTACTGCAAAACCGAACTAGCTTACCACAATAACAGCACGACGTCAATGCTTCAGCATCTCAACAGAAAACATTGAGTCTAACTTAATCATCCATTCCACGAAGCGGACCCGACAAAAGAAAATCACAGAGTCGTATGGACGATGAAACTACACCAAATAGAACAACTACCAAAAACAAAGACGAGAAAATACGTAGAGGTGACCACAATTTGATCTAAAGAGCCGACATGTTGACTATCCCTTCGGAAAAACAGCTGATTGTTGAACAGCACCATTTTCTCTCTCACACTCTCGCTTCACGGAGAAACAGCTGATCAACGATCTACTAGCATAAGTGTAATAGAGCTGTGTAGCATTGTAATCAAATATATAAATGAAAATAGGTTGAGTATAACTAATATTTACATATAGGCCTATATCAAGATCATTCTGAGGTTCAAACTTGTAGTTCTGAAAGTTAAGTTGCAAAACTTAAAAGGTGCTGTAGGTAGGATTGTGAAGATCCAGGACTTAGCCAAAAAATGTAAACATCAACAACTTCTCAGTCCCTCCCCCCTTTCTCCTAAGCCCCTCCACCCACAAGGGAGAATGAATGTGTGTGCATGAGCAGTGATTGACATGCAGTTAGAACCCCCCCCCCCCCCCCGGCCCTGATTGGTGCATCTAAACAGGTATCACACTACAGGCTGTAGGTGGAGCCAGAGGAGCCAGATTTATTTTTAAATGACCTGCTTCATGTAGTTCTACTGGAACATAGGGTCAGTTTCAGCAAATATGACAGAAAGTTAGTTTTATAAGGCTTACCTACTGCACCTTTAAAGGTAACGTTTATGTAGGTTTAATGTATGCCTTAGTTTGAGGTTGTTATTGCATTTCAGAAAGTTTTCTTTAAAAACAATGTAATATGGCACTTAATATGTTGAGTTTTTGAGAGATGATATTGTAAGCAATGCAGGCAATAAAAATGTTGCTTTTTCCGAAATTTAAACCAAACTGATGTATATTATTGCTCTTCAATAAAACAAAGTATTTCTTATCCGATTACTCGATTAAATAAACGATAGCTGCAGCACTAATGCCACCCTCACAAAGTATTCCTGGCAGATACCGTCTACCCCTCAGGGCGCTTATTTACCTCACACACAACATGCATTTTGCAGCAGCACGGCAAAAGAACTAATGCCCATATGGACAAATGCCTAGACCTCTGCTCCAGCTTCTTTAGGCTTGTTTTCAACAACTGTGCACGGAATGCCGAAAATCACTGAAGAGCCTTGGAGATGGTGTTGGCTGAATTCTGTGAAACATAATACCCTAAGAAAAACCCACATGGTAGAATTGCATTAAATGCTGTTTATTGGCCTCTCCTTTACACTGGCTTACAACCCCCTGTTCATTACAGTACACATGCAATTTGGTTTGTTTCAGCAATTGCATTTATAAAATCAATCTCAGTGTCTTCCATTGGTGGGCAAACAACCATTGTGGAGCCAGAGAATGGCATGCATTATGAGTGCTCAATGTAGGAAGCAGAGGAAGGATTTTTAGGAATGAGTAACTTTGTTTTTACTAACATGGAAGGAGTCTGTCTGTCCTTCGATTTTCTCGACAACAGTTTATCCGATCGTCTTCACACTTGGAGGCTGTATAGCTGAGGACTCAAGGCAGTGCAGTGTTGAGCGAGAGCTCTTGAGGGACATATTTTTCTTTATTAGTAGTGCGGTGTGTACACACTGTTCTTGTTGAGAGGGGACCCCTATTAACTGTTAACTGTTTAACTTTTTTTCTGATGATGGAGATTAGATTTTTTTGGAACTGTGTTTCTGGTCTGTTCAAAATAAAAAAGGATGAATGACCTAGAGCTATCAATCTTTAATTTGTTATTTCTTTAAATACTCAAATATTTAATGCTCAAATTCAGCCTGTTAATAATATGTACTTCATTATTGCATCGTCAATGCCACTATAAGCATGTGGTTGTTGTTACACGTTCTGTCCTCTAGAGGGACTTCCAACATTAGCCTGGCCTTGAAGGGAACTTACGTCACGGTGCTTTGCATTACTTGCACGCCACTTTGTTTACATTCATTTTCCACCACGAACACACAGCGACAAACCAAAATCAACAGAGAACTCTGCAACATTATCTTACAAATGTATTGAAGCGGCTCTGTTGTTAAGGCTAACGGTGCTCGGCTAGCACAATGACATCATGTTGGGAAGCACAGGCAAAACAATTTGTCATAAAATAAGTAACGGCATTAATAACTGAGCCAAACGTTGTTGTCACTACTATTTTAGTGATTTATAAGCAACCTGTTTCTTGCAGATTGTCACATCACTGACAATACAGCTGCTAACATTAACTTTAGCTGTCTCCATGAAGCTCCCAGCTAAGCTCCTATAACATGCGACAGTTAGGAAACAAAAACGAGCTAACCAATGATAACATAAGCATTTTGGCTGGGTGGATGTCGATTTTAAAGTCATGTTAAAAGTATTTCCCATCCGTCTTCCGATTTCTTGGTTTCTTACTTGGTACGTAACGTTATAGCTCTGTGATCTTAAGACCTCACTATGCCTTGTGTTTCTCACTCCCTTCAACTTACAGTTCATCAGACGTGACATGACAAAAGCATTTCGTTTTTTACATGCGGGTAGGCCAAGGCGAGAAGAGGGAGATTAGCTAACGTTAAACATATTTATATAAAAAAAAATCACAATCACAAAATCACAATCAAATACTAATTTCAGCATTCAAATAGGATTGATTTTTTTTTTATATTCGACTAATATTCGACTTTCGGAATTTGTTCCAACAGCCCTAGAATGAACTATACAAAATAGGTTGCATTGCTATTTCTTCCAATCACCAGGAGAGGAAACACCTACGCTAATATAACTAGTTTGTATTGGCTAATACCTTTTGGACGTAACATAATATCATCCACATTACGTTCACTGGCAACAGTTTGTTCCAATGCAGCGGGTAGTGTGACGTTGCTACACAGCAGTGAAATCTTAACAGCCAATGAAAATTGTTTGTACATGACTTGGAGCCGCCTTCATAAACTGTCTGTGGAGAAAATACTGTTGTGTTTATTCAACTGAGCCCTGACTAGAAAAAATAACTTTATTTCAAATGTTCCTGGAAAATAACATAAAGAAACAGAGAACTGGGCTTAAATGTTGCCCATTAACGTCATTCGCTTTAACAGCTTTCTCGGACACTTCCTTCCAAGAATAAACAGCGTCATTACCTAAAACAAGCAAAGAGAAGTGAGACTGGAAGAATAGGTAGAAGAGATGCATAGATTTATACGGAAATTATTAATTGTTGCTATTCTTTGCCAACAATAACAGCTGAGAGATGCTGTGTTCTGGGACAGCATGACGTGATTATCTGCTGTGATAAAGACCGTATGGCATGCCTGCGTATGTGTGTCCATCTGTATCTGAATCTGAGGATGTGTTTGCATGGGTTGGTTTCAGGGTGTGTGAGTTGGGGGGACAGCAGATGTAAAGCACGGGAACAGGATGGCATCTGAATCACGACATGCAAAAAGAATGACATGCAGGTCGTGAAACACCCACCAACTGCACAAATTATTTATGAAGCAAAGAAAAAAAAACAAAAAAAAAAACAGTTGCCTGTCAATTGTCCACAGACAGTTATAACTTAAGAGGGGAATTCAATTTGAAACAGCAGTACGCTCGGACCAAATTCAGGGTTTTTCGTTTTGTGGGGTGGTTTTGTGGAATAGTCTGGCCAAATCAATCAAACAAAGTATAAATATAGTGCAAATCAAAAAAAAAAAAAAAGGTACAAAGGATATATTTTTTAAAAGTACAGAAGTGAGGAAGGAGAGTGAAAATGTCAGGATGTTAATGGTGCTTTTTTTTTGGTTCTTTATGTTCTTAATTTTGATCAAGTGGAAACAAAAATTGGAGGAATATTTTTGCATCGTTTAAAATAGTTAAACTGATGTTTGGTTAATCAACTTGGATTGTGATTGTGTTTGTGGTGAAGACTGGGGGTAGGACTTTAGGCCTCTACCTAACAGGGCTTGTGTTATGTTGATTTTTGTTACTCATTTTTTTTCTTTTTCTGCATATATGCTTGACAGAGACCATTATCTGTAGGTTCTCCTCTCACTTTTTGAACTATTGTTCATCTTACTAACAATTATTCTGTACATTACAGTCTCTCTGAGAAAGCCATATCTTCATGAGTCACCTCAAGATTTTTATCTGCAACATTTGATTTGATTGATGGATTCTATCTCATCTATTCTCTCCAATATGCCATTTCAACACACTCAGCTAAGGATTAGGATATTGTAAATATTTACTAAAGTGGGATTTTCATTTCTGAAAGCAGAATACTTGTGGTTTCCTCTGAGCATTCTGAATGACTAAAAGAGGTGAGCTGAAAGTTCTCTATAGCCCAATAACGTTGTGAAGTGGGAGGAGGTATTCCTGTTGTATTGTGTGGCCGGGTTAGCTCAGTTGGTAGAGCAGGCGCACATATATGGACATACCTGCAAACTCAGAAGGGCTTCAAAAAAAGAAAAAAAGAAAACACGTTTTGGTTTAAAAGCGATTATCTTTTGCTACGTTTCCACCTCACATTCACACTGCCCCGTCATCAGAGAAATCTGAAAACACTTCTGACCCCGTTTTGGTTTGGAACCTCCGGGGTTGTGTTGCACTCTCAACGGCAGCAAACAGAGGCCTTTGGCAACACTGACGCCAATGTTTTGCCGCCTGATTGGGTCATGCCAACTCTGAGACTAAACTACCATGGCAACTACCAGCAACGGGCAGGGTATACATGATGCTTCCTGTTTACCCTGGCACGTGCATGCCCAGTATACAAGAATGTTGATGAGATATGCGGCTTGGGGGTGTTAGTTTAAACGGAGATTAGTTATTCTACTGGAGCTAAAAACACTTGTGAGCACGGAGTTCGCTTTTGGCTCAAAACTCCGCTTAAAAACAAAAACCTAGCAATGTAAATGTAGCCTGAGTGACTGGAAGTTGGAACACTTACAAGGCTTGGATACATGTGAAATTCTTCTGGTTTAATCATGTGTGAGACTTGGATTTATTCATTCATTTATTCATTTTTTTTAATAAACTTAGTGCTGACATTAGAAAATATCTGGGGCCTCATGTATAAAAAACTGCACAGCTTTCATACCAGAAGATGGCGTACGGCCAAAACTTGAAAAGTACCTACACACAGAAATATTCACATGTATAAAACCGGGCGTACGCCAGGTCCTGCGCACCTTTCCTTTATACATCACAATCAACGTGAAATTGAGCGCACATGAATGAGCCACCGACCCCGCCTTGCCTCCTCCCATAAATTAATATGGAAATTACTATAAATGCGCCCCCGACGTCATTCTTCGTCCAATCACAACGGGTTATCCCGCTGCAGACGGGAAAAAAAACTTCACCGACTGTGAGGTTGAGGTGCTGATCGCGGAGGTAGAAGCGAGAACAAAAAAGTTCTGTTTGGAGGTTTGTCGTCTTGGATAAGCAATAAAAGAAAATGCCCAGAGTGGAAAATGGTGACCGGGCAGTGAATGCACCAAACAATGGCAGAAATAAAAAAAAATTTAAAAAAAAAGTCTAATGTTGAACTGGAAATCAAAAGAATAGTGGCAGTGCTACACCAGTTACAGAACAACATGCATCTCAGTGTCAGTCCAAATTACGCACAATAAGCAGTTTGAATTTACTGATGTAATGCCATTTATTTTCTAAGTGTTAGTACGCTCAGTGAAACTGAGTCCAGCGTGAGAGAGATCCGACTCAGAGGAGGAGAGGTTAGTGACGCCAGCGTCTCCACGGCAGGTGACAGTGCGCACGGATCTGCTGCGCCACGCATGGATGAAATAATGAAATAGTAAATAGGACTACAGTAACAGAAATATGTGCAGAATTAAGACAGTCAAGACGACCCAGTGTTTGATGGACCGGGTACACCTTGTTCACTTAATAGCATACAAATCATCCACGGGATCAATTACGCATCACGTGAGTTTGCCCCCCCCCGACACAGCGTTTGTTCCTGGGGAGATGGAGCCGTGCGTCCCACCTGCTGTGCGCCATGGATGTCTGAGCCTCAGCAACTACAGAATCCCAGGCACTATTGCATTTTTCCGTGCCGATCTTTTTGTTGCACAGTGAATAAGATATTTCATCTATGGGAAATACAAAGGATGACTGAAAGTATTTTCTAAGTGGATTTCCCGTCCTCATGTTTAACAGAGGTTAAGTAGCCTGCGAAGTAAACAGTTAATAGTGTGAAAAATGTGAAACATTATCCACATAAATGATCAAACTTTTATGGAGTATCAGCGCATAAAATTATGTTTTTTCATAGACAACCTTACAGACGTGTGCCAATAAATGAGAAAAAGTAGAAACTTTATTTTGTGAGGTTTGGTGATTTTCGGCACTTTTCAGTTAGAATTCGCCACGTTGCAGAGCCAGAAAAGACTTTGCGGACGGCCTTGAACGTCTGCTCAACAGTTTGCGTGACGGCCCGCACATTCTCACGTCAAGTTAATTTTTTATACATCACAAAGTGTCCGTGACAACCAGCGTACGCAAGCTTTTTGTGCATACACGTTTATACATGAGGCCCCTGGTGTTTGTGATTTGAAAAAAGTCCAAGGGGCAAGCGTGTGTACAGTACTTTAAAATGTAAAGGGGGAGTTGACTACATCACACATTGACAAAAAAACAAAAAAACAAAAATCAAAGCTAAAATTCTTGCAAATATTTTATAATATATTTAGCTTTTTTTTTAACACATCCCTTTAAAATTCTGGGGCAATATGGTATGCTGTTTTGGCGGGGGAGAGTGTATTTCTACAGACACGGCATCCCTCCTCTTCTCTGCTTCTCTTCATAGTCGTCCGATTCATCTACCAACCTAGGGCTGGCTCAGGTTTGCCTTGGACCAGCTCATAGTTATGCTGCTATAGGTCTAGATTGCCGGGGGACTTCCTTTGACACACTGATCTCCTTCCTCTTTCCATCTGCGTGCATTGATGTCCCAGAAATGCTTGTCACTAACTTATCTCCAGGGAGCTTATTCCCCGGAGTCCTTATGTTTTCTCGCCTCGCAGGCAAGGCTTGGGTTGACACCTAAATCCTGGTTGCAGGCAGCTGCCGCCGTGGTCCTGCTCGACGCCCTGCTGTGCCCTACTGCGCCATGCAATGCCCTGGTATACCCTACTATGCCCTACTATGCACCGCAACGCCCTGCATTGCCACGCCACACCCTGAACTGCTACAACTATTATTTCTAGTCATAGTTCCACTATCTTTATTGTTACTATAACTGCCACTGCTCATCATTCCAACTGCTATAATTATGAAATGAATTGAATTGTTTTGATCACATTGCAAGAACAAATTTGAGTATCTCTGCTCCTCCAACTTTAAAACTCTGAAAACAGCTGCAAAAGGACAAGAGCGGGGTCAACGACATCTCTTTCAATTCATTCGTCATCCATAGTCCCTCTCGTTTTCAAATCGAAATTTGAAAGAGTGCAATTAGCTAATGGTGAAGACCGCAATCAATAGAATGTGCAATATTTAACTAAAATTAGTTTGGTGTAACATTTGGTTTAACATTTTTTATTCCTATTTTTATTATTATATTTACTGTTTTTTCATAAGTTAAATGCTGGAATAATGTTACATATCACAGATTGTTACCAGAAATGTCCTTTTTCTCAGTGGATTATTTCATTTATTTCAGAAATTTCAGTTTTCATGTTATAATGCTATAATCGCAAACAGATTTTCTCCCCCAAATCGTTTAGCCCTACTCTGACGTTTTCGAAATCCCTCTTTAGGTGAGACTCCATGCTAGTAGATGTGAGACAGAGGTACAACGCTTGGCAGCTGGGTGTATTTGCTATGCTTTGCACAAGGAAAAGAGAAAATTATGGAATAAAGGGCAGGAAGAAATTGTTTAACGAATGATAAAAAGCTATTTCTGCTTCTGCTGACCATCATCAAGGACTGAAAAAGAATCCCCATCACTAAATGTAACTTTCCCTCCGTCAGTATCTGCCTCCTATCTGTTTGAACTTCTTTTATTCTCCATCTGCAGCCAGAAAGTAATCCCAAGGCTGCTCAGGACATTCTTATTTGAAAACAACATAAAGGGAGAAGATATCTACTTCCCTCCTTTTTCCATTTCCATTCAAGCCCCTCAGGCATTTTTTTTCTCTGAAACTGATATAGCTGAATAGTTGAATTTGTCCAATATGAATGCCCAATGGAGCAGTAACTTTGTCACTCAGCACAGCCAGATCGCAGAGGCACAACATCTGGGAGTGCAAAGGACTGCCGTTTACTGCCTGCATTCAACAAGCACAAAATTGCATAAGTTGGGTACCTTTAGTCGCATCACTTAGTCTCTCTCCATCCATATATCCCGTATTATTAATACTGATAGCTTCTTAGCATTTTTTCCAGGTACACAGTAAAAACAACAGCTCCTATTTCTTATCTTAATTGTTACAAAACCTTTGGATGTCTGAGAAGTCAACATTAAATTTAAAGCACACACTTCCAGTAAGAGAACCCAAACTGCAACCAAGGTAGAGAAGTATACTGCACATACTTTCCTAATTAGTACTTCTACCAGTCCTACATATGTATATGCTGTTACGGGCCCAGCTATTTATAACTGAGTCTAGCTACAGGACTATCACAGCCAAAAAACGAAATATAATATGCAAGGAACAGAATGAAAAATTGAGTTTCTTATTACTTACTTATTACTGCAAAGCATATTATGCCAACAAGAGGCTGTACAACTGGAGAGACCGTATCAATAATGCACAGTGTTCATGCTGAGTGGCTAAATTCATCAAAAACAGATAAAAAAAAAGATATGCTCCTCGCAAAATTGGAAAGACGTTAAGCAAAAATCAGACAGAAACACCCCTCAGCTTTTCCCTGTCTATATCATGTCATTGGAATGTGTAAGAGCATCAGCACTGCCTGGGACATAATTGAAAAGTAGTTAAGACCAAAGAATAGATAATTAAGATTAGGGCCAATTTGAGATGGAATCTAGATTATCTGCCATTCTCTTTCCTTAAGGAAGCGTGGACAATCTCTCATCATTTGGCATTAGACTTATCAAATCACTCATCTGGGCCATTATAAACAATCTGAGAATCACTATGAGGAATCGCAATTATGTTTCAACAGGGAGATTCTGGGGAAGGTGGGGAAATTTGCCGAGCTGTGAGCTCCTCTGGATGATGTTTTGTATCCAGACCAAGGTTATTATAGTTTTGCATTTTTCATTAGACTTTATTTTTATTTCGTTTTGACTTTTTGTTTTCAAATTCAGTTTAGTTTTAATTAGCTTTTAAAGCGAGTTTGCAAGTTTAGTTTAGTTTTCACTTTTTGAAAAATTTTTATTATTAGTTTTGGTGTTAGTTTTAGTCTTTTTTTGTAATGTGGTAGGAGCAAGATTCAAAAAGGTCAGAAAAAAAGTATTGCGTAATTATAACTCAACAAAAACATCATACAATTTTAGAAATATGTAGGCTATTCATAATGTATTCAACAATAACACCGGTACATAAAATGTACATATGATGCCGCAGTAAGTGCAAAATGTGTAAGTGTGCCAGGAAAAAAACCTAAACAGCCAATAGACTAAAGAAGACATACATCAACAGGTGTTTTGAACTTTGGTTCGAGGGAAAGTGTCGACTCACACAGTTGTGTAGACATCCCAGTATCAATCCACATATTAACCCACGCTTCCTCCCGCTTTTGGTGTTCCTGCGCATTTACTAACCAGCAGCTATCAGGTCGCCAGTGAAAGCACGCCTGTATTGTTGCGTGTCCTACTGTTGTCTCCGTCATGCTGCCTGGCCCTGTACCCATACATCCATGCGCTGTACCCATACAGTAAAAGAAATGGACACACTTTTCCAGTGACGGCTGAGCGTACTGCACAGCCTCAAACTGAGCTTGACGACGTAGATGTGATGTGAGCAACCTGCCTGAAAGTTGTAAGTCTTCTGGTAGCTGTGCCAAGAGAAATCTCAATCATTCCCAATCTTGCAGAGACGGAGAGCGTGAGTAGGAGCTGTCCATGAGCGTAGGAGCAGGAGCAAAACGTTGCTGAAATATTTTGTTCCGATGCTTTCATGGACTCTCTATGGGCTTCTCCCTTGACTGTATGCCTTCACGTCCTCCCCCTCCGATTGCCTGCGAGCTTCTCCTGACTATACGGTAATTTCTCTACTGTGCGACAGAAGGTTGCGTGGTTATGACAAAATTGGACAAAAACGGCTGCTACGGGGCCATAACGTGAGAAACAAGGTAATGGAGCCTTTTATACATGTTGTGTTTCTTTAGAAATAAACAATGGAAAAAGTCTTTAAACGCTTCAGATGTAAAGTTATTCGCTGTCAAAGTGACGCCAAAATGAATGGGAGTCAATGGAATGCTAGCGGAAGGTGATGGCTTGTTAGCCTCAGAATCTCCCCATAGGAGGTACGCTTTCCAGATGCTCGCTTACCCATCTTGGCTGTACCGGGGTTAGCTTCTGTTTTGGGGAAAGGGGGCTTTGCGTTCTCCTTTACCTTGTTAAAGTAAGCTAGGTTAGCCTCCTTGTGTGCGCTTCTCAAATGTACTTTAAAATTTGTGCGATTTTTCCCTTTAATAAATTGTCCACATATTTTACCACCTTCCACTGCAAGGCACTTGCTTTTATCTGACACAGTCATAATCAAATAGGACTCTGCCGCTTTCTTCCGACTTTCGGTACCTGATGCTAGGCAAGGGGCATGGACTATGTTGTGTTCAAATGGACATGGAATGTCGGAATTTCTGGGTTCCCAGTCGGAAACTATATACGTCTATGGCATAGACTGTCTAAAACAGGTCTATGGTCGGAAATGTCAACTCTGAAAGATATAACGTTATTTGCTCTATGAAAGACATTGACAAAGACGAAAACTTTCATTTTAATTTTTTTTTTTTCACATTACAGTTTTAGTTAGTTATCGTTTTTTTGTAATGCCTCGTTTTTATTTTTATTTCAGTTAACGACAATGTTTTTTCCCCCCATCTAGTTTTCGTTATTTCATTCGTTTTCGTTAACGATTATAATCTTGATCAAGACACGACGGCGTTTGACGTATCTGGGAATTCCACAACAGGTACCGGCTAGGTTGACGACGGAAAGAAATCTTAATCATGAAAAAGAATTATTGCCAAGTCAGTAACACTTACAAGGAATTTGCCATGGTGGATGGTGCATACATAAACATAAACATATTAAAAGGAAATAAACAATGGCTGTAAAAGAAAATGTTGCCGGAATGCTGTCGGTGCCTACAGCTCTGCACCGGTGTGAGTAACGCATATAAACACAAATGATCCCAATATCATCCTGCAATCAAACTTGCATGAGTAGAGAAATGCAAATTTCCCCATTCTGTGTGAACACGCCATTATAGTTTTCTCAGTGGATGCATTCAAAAGACTGAAGGGCAGATATAACGTACAGGGTAAATCTTAATGTAGGAAAAACTAAATTAGTTTTTGTGGTGTATGGAAATTATGCGAGTGTTTTGCAACTAAGTCCACACAGGTTAAATCAAAATTAAAAATGACATTACACTTCTTTGGTTTTTGGTATGCTCTCTGCCCTCTGCTCATCTGTCTGCTATACGCGTCAATGGACCTTTTTCACGGCAGACATGTTGACTTGTCATAGTAGGAAAAGCACAGCTGAAATGTATAACCTTAAAGATGGCTCAGTTCCATCAAGTGTCCCAGTGAGCTATCTCAGTGAGTCAGCATACACAACACCAGGGCCTCTCCTAAGTGGAATGCAGCCACCATTAATGCTTTTGAATACACCTGTGCTGTTCCTACTATGACATGTCAACATGTCTGCCGTGAAAAAAGGTCTACAGCCAAGTTTTGTTTACGCTTGTTCTGTTGTGCAACCGCCTATAGGTTACAAAAAATTATGTTTTACATTCTGTACTGCACCTCACACACTGTGTGGAGCTGTTCATCCTATAATTTTCCCTCTTTTATGAACTTATAATAAGTTAAGCAGCTTTGCAGCTCGCCTAAATCCCAGCAGAGATATAGTACATGACAGCTTTTATTATTACATTTTTAATATTTTAATAGACGTCTCTCGGAGACTTCACACTTTGCCAATTTTCCACTGATTCCCTACCCTGACACACTTGATAAATATCGGCCGTGAACTGCTTACCCCTCAGGAAATCAAATATGTAATTGTAAGAGTCACATAGTGAGGTTTACGCAGTGTATTTTCTATTGCAGCATAATACCTCTTTAGGCATGATAAGGCCAAGAACTCCTTTGAGGGGGGATAATCTCAAACTTTTAAGAATTAATGTGCCATCTGGAAATGTCAGGCTTTGTCTGTCTCTGGAAGAAAGTCAGCCTGCCTGTCCAAAAACCAATCACATAGCAGCATCCTCCTACCTGTGCTGTGTGTGTGTGTGTGTGTGTGTGTGTGTGTGTGTGTGTGTGTGTGTGTGTGCGTGTGTGTGTGTGTGTGTGTGTGTGTGTGTGTGTGTGTGTGTGTGTGTGTGTGTGTGCGCGCGTCAAAAGAAATCTAACTCACCCCAGCTGCGAAGCCTAAACTTCCATCCAGAATGCGTTTCTGAAAAAGGCAGATAAGGAGAGAGATTGTGCGAGTCAGTCAAATCAGTATCTTCAAACCCCTCCATAAACCTCTTATTGTTGACATAAGCGACAAAACTGCAACATGTCCCGAGAGTCAGAAGTCCAGCGATAACAAAAAAACTCAATCAACCAGTGAAACCATTCTGTCATGAGTTGTTTCACGTGATGTACTTTGACTCCAGCGGTAATATTGGAAAATCTCAGTTTTGGCATCAGCTGCTCCGTGGCAAAGAACATTTAAAACTAGAAGAGCACTCGAAGAGTTAGAGCGCCGCCAAGGCATGATATATATATATATATATATATATATATATATATATATATATATATATAACATGAAGAACATCCACACATTTAAAGAAATAGTTTTTCACGCCAAGAGTAAGATGAGAAGATAGATATCACTCTTATGTCCGTCTGTTAAATTTGATGTTTTAGCCAGGAGACAGTGGCCTTAGCTTAGCATGAAGATTGGAAGCAGGGTGGGGGGGTCCAGGGGTAACTAAATCCACCTACCAGCACCTCTAGAGCTCACTAATCAACATGTTGGACCTCATTTTGTTTGTACAAATTAGATACAATGTGTTAGTTGGTAGGGGTGGGGGAGCGCTGTCTTCTCATCCAACTCTTGCCATGTCAGTGGATAAGCGTACAGCACATACCAAAATGCCAACCTTTCCTTTAAAACAATGTGTAAAGTGTTTACTCGAGCTGTGCGTGTATGGGGGTTCTGGGTTCATACGGGACAATACCTGTCGACTGGAGAAGACAAAGACCAGGGCTGCTCCGGCAGCAGTCAGACCCCAGGTGAACAGAGTCCCCAGCAGGGCCTGGGTCACAGGGCTGTAGCCTTCCAGCATGGTGCCAGACCTGGACCAATCACAATCAGATTCAGCTTTATTGGCCAGGTTTGCGTAAACAAACAAGGAATTTGACTCCGGTTAATCTTAGCTCTCAAAGTACAACACTCACTTAACATATAAAAAAAAAAACAGAAAGGACAGTAAGAAATATAAAAAAATAATGTTAAGTATACAGTATAACAATACAATTTACAATTTTACAAGAAATATACAATAACAATTGAAGAGAGGGAAGGAATAGTGCAATATCAGTATAGTCTGAGATTTAAGGGGTTATTTCTGAGCATTCAACACAAACAACACACATACACTCAACGCAATCCCACGGCACATTCACATTATATTGGAAGATCTGGCTGATAATATCTCGCTCTTATCTTTCCAGGAACCACTTTGAGAATTTGGAGTCTGAAAATCTTTTCAGTAACTACCCTGCAGCAAAGGGCCATGGGTTAGTCTCATACCCGGGCTGCTGCGGTGAGAACTGAGCCTTTGTACATGGGGCGCACGCTCAACCAGGTGAGCTACCAGGGCTTAGGCTTATATTTGTGATTCCCAAGTTTAGACAAGAATGACAAGAGAACAAACAACAGAACCCAACAACAGGGCTAAATGTGCTTAGGCTGACTCATCCTAAATGTGTGCCTTTACGCCCTCACATTACTAGTCTGGCACTAACACCCGCCGTGTTTGTTTCAGCACACTAAACTAAATAAGTCAACAGAGAGTCAAAATCCTGTTTGCTCAGGACTTGAATATCCTGGAATTCGAATTGTAATTGGTGTAGCTAAACCTGTTGGGGTTGGCCCATCACTTTTCCAATTAGAAGATTATATAGTACAGCCTAAATTAATGTTGATGATTTATATGTTTCTCACACAACACATGCAATGTACAGAAGGTGCTGTGAATACTAGGGATGTGACTTAGTCATTTCTACTCCAAAACACACTTTTTTTTTTAATTCCAATGATTTAAGTGGGACTTTTACATTCATGTTAGTTAGCGTAAGCCCTACAATGTGTTTATTTGGAGGTACAGATGAGTTTGCATTCAGGTAAGTGTTTTAGTGCAATAGTGTAACAGTAGCACAAGAAGATAAGCGTCATAAAGTCATGGCATGTCAGCAATATGAAGTTTGCTAACATTAGCCACAATGAGCTTGTCTTATGGCCCTTTTTCACAGCAGACATGTTGACTTGTCATAGTAGGAAAAGCACAGCTGAAATGTATAACCTTAACGATGGCTCAGTTCCATCAAGTGTCCCAGTGAGCTATCTCAGTGAGTCAGCATACACAACACCAGGGCCTCTCCTAAGTGGAATGCAGCCACCATTAATGGTTTTGAATACACCTGTGCTGTTCCTACTATGACATGTCAACATGTCTGTCCTGAAAAAGT
This sequence comes from Sander vitreus, assembly GCF_031162955.1. Lineage (NCBI taxonomy): Eukaryota > Metazoa > Chordata > Actinopteri > Perciformes > Percidae > Sander > Sander vitreus. The sequence continues at coordinate 20,653,277 of NC_135875.1, read as the reverse complement.
TCTATTTCTGCTTTCAAAAGTTACAACTTTAAAGTAGTTGAACTTGCAACTTCTCACATTCATATGCAATAAATAAACATGTGTATTTACTAATGTAAGCTGGAGGAACTGCTTTCATGTATTTATCGAATTTTCATGAGCACATAAATAAAAAAAAACATGCAATGGGAATATTTACCACACAGTAGCCGGGAAAGCTGCTTTAATGTATTGACGGCTGACAACTCAATATGGTAAATATGACTTACTAATGTACTTATTCATTTCATAAAAGCGCAATACATTTCCAATGACAAGTTAACACTGCTCTGTGTGGTATATAGCCTAACTGGTCTTCGTGTAACGGAGTTACAAACACAGACATACAGTTCATAGTGTACAGGTAACTGACGTGTGTCTAACCTGTAAATGAGAGCCAACCGGCTAACTTAAAATGATATTATAAAACAAAAACGCTCTTATATTTCACTCAAACTCTATTTGCGGTACTATGAAACAACATGCATTCATTCGGCAAGTTTTAGTTTTACCCTTAGTTTATGATATCGGTTAATTTGTTGCATTAGTATCAGGTTTACTCACTTCTTTCCAGTGGCACCACGACTCTTCTGTATTTACTTCCTACTTCCCGGTACACGTGTCTATGACAGTTTAAGACCCGCCTCTGCTCGCAGCCTATTGGTCAATCACTTTGATCGCAGCGATAGCATTGGGGGCGACTTAATTCATTGAAGATATTATGAAAAACCACAGAGGAGTGTGGAAAGCTGAATTCAGTATTATTATTATTTTTTTTTTTTTACATATAAGAAATATAAAGTGCAACCACATTCTACTGTCTTGTCAGGGATTAAATCAAACATATTTCAGTTGGTTAGAACAAAAATGAAATCTGAAACTTGATTTTTAAACCTGTCAGGATCTGACGAGAATACACAGGAGAAAAGATGGCAAATAAAGACAGCAAAAGGCTACGAGCAGTTTCATGTATGCATGCACCACTCTGTCACAGGTCTGTGACAACTACAAGGTGCATGTGTATGTATGTATGGTGTGGACAGTGGAGGAATGTAACTACGTACTGTGCTTAAGTACAAATTTGAGCTACGTGTACTTTAGAGTTTCCATTTGATGCCACAACAATTCACAGAGATATTGTGATTTTTAATCCACTACATTTATCCGACAGCTTCACAAATTAAGACTCTTCATTTAAAACTGACAGAAACTGTAAACTAACAGAAATTATAAAAAAATTTTTTTAAATATGTTGCATTCTTATAGATTAAACTACGCCACAGTAGTCACAGTAGTAGGTCCACCTTGACCAACCACAATGTTAATATGCTACTGACACATTAATAAAGCAGTAATAATTCCTTAATATGGATGGTATACACACACAGGGGCATTTTTTCGGCATTGGGTACTTTATACTTTTAAGAACATCATCATTGTCAACAATACTTACTACTTTGCTCAAGTAACATTTTCAATAATGGACTTGTATTAGTGTATTTTGACACGGTGGCAGTACAAGTTTTACTAATATGAGCACTTTAAAGTGCTCATATTATGCTTTTTGTCATTTTCCCTTTCCTTTATTGTGTTATATATCATTTTTGTGCACTTTATAGGTTCACAAAGTGACAATTCCCAAAGGGACTTACCATCTCCAACAGAAAACACTGTTCACAAACAGCTCTGTTGTAGTCCAGCCTTTACTTCAGAGACAAACGTGCGTCACTTTGTAACGCACGTTATAATGCTCACCTAGCTGCTAGCGTGGCACGCCCTCATACTCTGCAACTGACTGGCTAGTAGTCCTTACCTAGCTACTGAGCATGTGCAACTCCCAGCAAAGACGGTACAGAAGTGAGATGTCTCACTCTGTAGCTAAAACAGAGAGCTCAACACACAGGGTGAAAAGAGGAGCTGCAGCAATGTGCAGTACAACAAAAATATGGAGTTTTTTTAAAATTACACCATGTAAACCTATTCTGATATAACCTCTAAATACAATTATGAACCTGAAAATGAGCATAATATGAGCACTCTAATGTTTCTGTGTGTGTGTGTGTGTGTGTGTGTGTGTGTGTGTGTGTGTGTGTGTGTGTGTGTGTGTGTGTGTGCGTGTGTGTGTGTGTGTGTGTGTGTGTGTGTGGACTTTTTACTGGCTTCTGACAAGTAACAGATTCTGGGATGTTCCTTTTCCAGGTATGCTGCTCTCTTTCACCTCTCAGTGGTAATTCTTAAGCATGTTGACCTTTGACCCGCAGCTAAATCAGCAGTAAGTGATTCCACTCTTCCACTAAGCACTCCATTTCCTGTTTTCCAATACCTCCTACTCAAAGTTTCTACATCGTCCACCTCTTGAACGTTGCCTGTAAAGCGCTGCTGCAATAACTTTGTAACACTGATGGTTACGTGTAATAAAAATGGTATATTCATCACAACTCGCCATCCAAACACTTAAATATCTTAAATATCCATTGCATTATGATCTGTCTGAGGATAAGTTAGTCTTTTTCTCCAATGGACTTCTGTCCTCACGGGATTGAGGGGACCTGACTGATGTGTAAAAAAAACCCTTCTATTTCATCCTTAACACAACTTCAAAACACCTGCATTGGAAATATCCTACGCTGCATATTTTCGGGCAGTTTTGCATCATAATAATAGGAATACTCCACCAAAGAAAAACATCAACAACAGCCTAGCCTTTTATTTTTATTATTTACAGTGTCAAAAAGATATTGAGTATTTGTTTCTAATCAGGTGTACTGCTTTAAAATAATTTCTAAAATCACTAACCAAGAGGGAACATGTAAATATGTCCACCTGGATACAATAAATCCATCCACTAATGCATTTAGATTATGTTATGACAGTCCTATCTATTGTATTAATGCAACACAGATGTTAAAGTGCAGTTGGGACCAACAATCCCTTAACATGTTTACATTTCTGTGTTGCAGTTGCAGGAAGCCTGAATTTGTATTGCTCATGAGTGATTCTGTGTCGCACGAAAACAATAAGATGAAAAATAAGCTGATACCCAGAAACAATAAGCAAGACGTAGAGTTTCCAGATGTCTTCTGTGGCTTCCTCTCACTTCAGAGTGTGCTGAAAGCATTTGGTGCCGCATGCTATTCCATAATATCTTTTACTTAAAATGCCTTCTTGTGAAACGGTTTTGGCAAATCTGCAGTAACACTGTCTGATTCCCATTTTACTGGAATTATGTTGTTGTATGCAAGCTGTAGGGGCTGTGAAAATATATATATTACACACACAGGAAATACACACAAATGCAGAATTACCTGCAAAACTAGGGACATTCCAATTGGTGCCTATTAAAAAGTGTTAGCACGCTAACCCACAAAACTAAGATGGCAAACATGGTAATATTTTTGGCACATTTATGTATACAGTGTATATTTATGTAAGTTCTGATAACTTATACTGTCATATTTTGTGCAGAATTTTGTTCTCTTTGTGCAATGTTGTAGGTGGAGATTGTGCATCTTAAAAAGTGTGTTTCCTGGAATTGCAGTAGTTAAATACCTGGATTCTCTTAAGTGTGTTTTTCAAATGTTCTAATAAAGAATAATAAAGAAGACTTCTTAAAAGCTTCTTTTGTGATAAACAGTGAAGTAGCCTTGGCAATGTGACAGATGTCATACGTTTGTTTCCACATGGCTCGTCCTTTTTTTGCTGTAGAGAGCTCTGCCATGCAGCGTGTCTGTCTGAACACCAGAGTGAAATACTGCCCGTGAAACACGGAGCTGTCAAAGTCTCCAAATTTAGCACCACGGAGCAGTGTTTGCAGTGATGTTTTTACGGGAAGCTGGGGTGGGGGGGGGGGGGGGTGGAGAGGTGGGCTTCTCTTTATGAAGTGCTATAGTCTCCAGGGGGACGTTAAGCCACAACCTAATCAGGAGTTGGGACTACAAAGGCATTTCTTTTTCCCAGTTAATTGGAACCAGTTAAAAGCCAGAGTGAAGGTATGTCTTGAGATTGTATGTCCTGGGGAAAGCTGGGACATCTGATGAATGAGCTCTCAGATAAGGTCTCTGCAAATATACAACACATCTAAAAACACAAAAACAATACTATACATAAAGGAAGAAAAAAAAATAAGATTACCAACAACAGTTGACTTGGAATATTACAATATTCATACCGATGCAGTTATCATCAAGTATTCATTTAGTTGGTGTAATGTCCCATATAGTCTATATCCATGGCCGTCCACTTCCGGGATGGCTCCGTTGCGGCCAGAAATTCCGTTCTGTGTCCTTCTTTTCGAGGACTATGGTTAACTGCTGGACACATGCATACCAAAACAAGTTCCTTCCGGAGGCTATTTTGTACTGGCACCGGGGTTCCGTGCCGCCCAAGGCGATTGTGATTGGTTTAAAGCTATAGTGCGTAGTTTCTGCCGCCCCCATGAGGAATTCTAAGTAATGACAACAACACTGTCGGCGCGTCCACATGATACAGCCTTCCGTGACCCGTCCCCTTCCCCACACAGTTGCTAGTAGCCAAGGAGGACACGGAGGATTAAAAACACATGATGGACTCTTCAGAAGAGGTCGTTCTCTTCACTCAAGTTTCTGCGCAGGAAAGTCACCGGACGCCACAATCTTCTAAACATAGCCATACTGAGAAATACAGAGAGAGTTGTGTGGAGCTGATAGTCTTAATTAGCTTTGTAGCAACTCATTTGGCAATGGCTTGAACGTAACGGACTTTCATTTATATCAAAATGTTACGCACTAAAGCTTTAAAGAAATGCCAATAAACCAGAGCACGTTTTTCCCCCATCCCAGAATGCTGTGTGGACTAGCCAGACCCCCCTCCGCGGCGCTGTGGAGGAAGGTCTGGCAATGCGAGACTATGTCCCATATAAATATTAAATTTTTCCAGTTCTTATTTATTTAGTTTTAAAGCAAAGTAAGTAACAAACAAATAGAGAGAACATGAAAAAAGGGTGGGGTGTGGGATTGACTTGTTTTAATTGAGCCTTTTGTTGCAGTGTTGTTGGTGGGTGTCGGAACACACTGGAGGTGTTTTCTGAGGGAAGTTCCCGGGTTATTCTAGCTATGCGTGTCAGAGCGGCAACAGGATGGAAGTCATCGCTCATCCAGAGTCTTTAATTTTGCTCCCCTGTCCTCTTTCCAATCTACCCGTCTCTCTGTCTCCTCTTTTCTTTTTTCCACCCTTCCCTTTCTGCTCTCGTCTGACTTTCACCTTTTGCATCTCCTCTTTCACCTCCTCCTTTTGTGGAGGGAAATGAATAGCATCTCATGTCGAATGTCAAAAAAACAAAAACAAAAAGCCCTGGAAAAACAGACTTCTCCTTCCTCGGCAGATTTACTCAGTCTAAGGTTGTAATGGTGGGTGGCCCCGAGCACAGAGATAGTGTTATTAGGTCTAGTTGCATGACCCCCCACTGAACTGTGAAGGAGTGGGAGTGGAGTGAGACAAAATGGATGATGGTGGGGTGTTGGGGGGGAGTAAACAGAAGCAGAGGGGAGAGAAAAGAGAGAGCGGAGAGAAAAAAAGTTATGAAAACAAAAGTATTGTAGCAGATGGGGCCAGGGTTTACCTTGGAAACAGCATTAAGGGCAGAGGGACTGGAGGGGGGGGGGGAGCACTGAGAAGGGGCGTGAGCCAAGCTGGAGTTTATCACAATCTGTGGAGAGTGATGAACAAGGGGGGTTACACACACACACACACACACACACACACACACACACACCCACAGCAGCAGACACACTCCCTGGCTTGCACACTGTGGGAGGAAGAGATATAAAAGGGCTCCCGGGGAGAAAGAGTGGTCAGGCGAGCGTCCGAGTGGCTGTCCTGCTCACATCCACAACTCTGTGCGTCACTGAGTGTGTTTACACGCGTGTGTGCATGGGTATCAGAGACAAGCGTGCTGGTGACTCCACCGCAAAGGTTTTTTTAAAAGATAAAAGGAAAGTAAGAATTGACTGGATGGGGGGAGAGTTGAAGAGTTGCTGAAACCTGGCTGCTCTTGAACCTAAAAAAAAAATCTGCAGGATTTTCTTTTTTTTTTTGGTTGTTTACTCCTCTCCGTCTGAATACTTTTCACCTTCACCGTGAGGAGTCAAGAGGTGACTGCTGAGGAATTTAAACAGAAGAAGTGTTTTTGGTAACACTTTACTTGAAGGTATCTACATAAGAGTGACATGACGCTGTCTTGAACATATGACACTATCATGACACATGAACCCTAACTCTAACCCTAACCCTAACCATAACCATAACCATAACTTGTCATGACAAAAACCAAATGGCACTTACTAAAATTAGCGTTATGTCATAAACGTTTATGACTTGTTTGTAATGTTCATGACACGTTTATGACAGTGTCATGTCACTCTTATGTAGATACCTTCAAGTAAAGTGTAACCAAGTTTTTTCTCCCTTTGCGCTGCCACTGTTCTGACTGTAATCTGTGGTTTTGTTCTCTTTTTTTGATCAAGTATTCGACGCGCTGGGGGGGGGGGGCAGAATGGAGGCCTCATTTTTAACAGACGGCGACTACAATCATACCTACATGGATGAGCATCTTTTCTTCGAGGGCAAGATGGACAGCTTTGGCATCGCCATGGCTGTACTCTACTTGCTGGTTTGCATCCTGGGCCTCGCTGGGAACTCCCTCGTCATCGTTGCCATTCTGAAGTTGGACAAAATGTCGTCTTCCACGACGGTGTACATTTTCAACCTGGGGCTGGCCGACGGACTCTTCATGGTCGGTCTTCCCTTCATCGTGAGCCAGAACTTCCAGAACTATTGGATGTTTGGCGATGCGGCGTGCAAACTGGTTATGGTGCTGGACGGCATCAACCAGTTCACCAGCGTCTTCTGTCTGACGGCAATGAGCCTCGACCGCTACATGGCTCTGGCCGACCCGCTGCGGTTCGCCCGCTGGAGAACTCCGCGCAGTGCCAAGATCGTCTCGGCTTTCATGTGGCTGTTCTCGCTGCTCACCATCCTCCCGATGGCGCTCCACTTCTCGGCCGACGGAGGCCTGTGCATGCCGTACCTTGTCTCCGAGGCCTGGTGGCTCGGCGTTTTGTCGTACACCTTCGTTTTGGGGTTCGCTCTGCCGTTCACGGTCATGACGGCGTCCTACGCGGCTCTGCTGCTCACCCTGAGGTCCCAGCGGCTCCGGGCGACGACGCCGCCCAACCACGAGAGCCAGCGGCTAGAGCGACAGGTCACCAACATGGTGGTGGCGGTGGTGGTGGTGTTTGGGATGTGCTGGCTGCCATTTTACACGTTTAACTTCTACTCTCTGTTTCAAACCGGCCTGGTCCTGAGCTTCACCAGAGCTTTCGATTTCGTGGTGCTGCTGTCGTACTCTTGGAGCTGCGCCAACCCCATCCTCTACGCCTGCCTCTCTGACACCTTCAGGAGGCACTTCCGCACACTCCTCTGCCCCGCCGCCAAGTCGCCTCCCAGCATGCACTGCAACACTGAACGGTATGACTTAAGTGACACATGTGTGCGAGATGTGACCATTCTGGCATAGAGACACTGCATAAAAAAACCTGACTCTTTATTTTCCTCAATTGCCTGTCACGATGTCACCGCATGATACTTGTCAACTTCTCGCCACTTATTCACTCATTTGATGGTTTGTAGATATGTGATACATTCTGATTTCGTTTTCTTTTTCTTTAATCTTCTCCACTTAAACTTGGAAGGGATTGAAGTAGGATTGGGCATCGAGAACCGATTCCTATTTGGAATCGTTTCAAAAATTATGATTCCAGTAGAATCGTTTGGAGGATTTGGTTTCAAATCCGATCATCGCTTCCCAATTTAACACGAGCAAGTTTTGGTTCCCAAAGCGGCCAGGCGTTTGTTGTGTTGCAGCCTTGGAGCTCTAATGTGGCCTTATTTTACATTGAAAAAGCTGTAAAACTGCAAACCAACAAACCTCAAAGAATCAGAATCAAGAATCAATAAGAACCGGAATCGAAAGGAAGAATCGGAATTGGAATCAGAGTTGTTAAAATCCAAACGATGCCCAACCCTAGATTGAGGTCGTACATGTTTTTTTTAAAGATTTTCTTGTCCTTGTTATGCAGACTTTTAGGGAATTTTGTTAATCACTGTCTCAAATGTATGTCCGACCAGGTGTCTGTTAAGATTAAGAGATTTTTACACTTCGGTCGATCACACAGTTCACTGTTTGAGTACTGCCCTTGAATCTTTCTGCCCGGCTGAAAAATGTTCCCTCTTCTCAGAGTTTCTTTCACAGAATAGCCAAACAGGTAAAAAAAAAAAAAAAAAAGCTCAAACAGCATCAGTGGTGGAATGTAACTAAGTACATTTACTCAAGTACTGTACTGTACAAATTTGAGGTACTTGTACTTTACTTGAGTCTTTTCCTTTCATGCCACTTTCTGCTTCTACTCTATTTCAGAGAGAAAAATTGTACTTTTAACTCCACTACATTAATCTGACAGCTTTAGTTACTAGTTACTTTGCAAATTAGGATTTTTGCACACAAAACACACGTGGTTTATAAAATACAATGTTTTATTCTAAATTAAACTACCCAACAATGTACAGGGCTACAAGTACAGCAAAAAAGATTACAAACACTCAGTTGATCGACAGAACTGTTGATCATTTCCAGTTTCTAAAATGTGAGGATTTTTATAGTACTTTTAGTACTTTTACTTACAATATTTTAAGTACATTTTACTGATGATACATACATATTTTCAATGCGGGACTTTTATTTATAACAGAGTATTTTTTACAGTGTATTAGTACTTATACTAAAGTAAAGGATCTAAATACTTCTTCCACCACTGAACAGCACAATACAATTTGACTTTCCGTAACACAAATCCCCTGTCTCGCCGGTGTACGCCTGTTGTATAATTTGTCTTCTAACAACTCAGTTGGCTGAGGCACCCCCCTTCCACTGTATCTCCTGTTAGACGGCATTTGGACAGAACTAATACAATGATGCACAAGAGGGATGAAGTGCGGACGGGTGGAGTGTAAACAGAATAACATGAGACACATGCCTGTGGCCAAACACTGGCACAAGGACACGCTCAGACAGCTCCCAGACTCTCACAGCTGCATTGTGTCCTATAGTGCTTTCAGGTGTGGGAGACCATCCAACCATTGTGTTTCTGCCTGGGTGGCAGAGGTGGAATGTAACTTAGTACATTTACTACAAGTACTGTACTTAAAGGTGCCCTGCCACACAAAACAAAAAATTGTACTTTTAACTCCACTACATTAATCTGACAGCTTTAGTTACTAGTTACTTTACAAATTAAGATTTTTGCACACAAACACACAAGTAGTTTATAAAACACAATGTTGTATTATAAATTAAACTACACAGCAATAGAATGACCTACATTTACAGCTAAAAAAGATTAGCTGATTAAACACTGGACTGTTTGGATCCTTTCCGGTTTCTAAAATGTGAGGATTTTTCTGCATTGAGTACTTTTACATATAAGTTACTTTAAGTAAGTATATTTTCCACATACACATACATTCCACATACATCCACAAAGGAACTTACCATCTCCAACAGAAAACACTATTCACAAACTGCTCCAAACAGCTCTATTGTAGTCCAGCCTTTACTTCCGTGATGAACGTGCTTCACTTTGTAACACACGTTATAATGCTTGCCTAGCTGCTAGCATATGGCGTTATATATGTGTCACATTCCTGAGCGAGTAATTGTATGTTTTGAGCACAGAGAACTATATTTTGCAAGCACATTACATTGCATTTTGAACAGAAATTAACACTCGCAAAAAATAATTTTGTTTGAGTAAACAAAAACCTATTTTGTGCACAGTAATGTCTTTCTCTGCTCACAGGTAAACGCTGCTGCGTCATGTCTCCCTCGCTCTCAACCTCTTCTCTCTAGCTCTAGCTAGCTAGCTAGTTACTAGCTAGCTAGCTAGTTGGGTCACGCAATGCAAGACTTAACAGCAGCGGGCCTGTCACACTATAGCCACATTAAGTAGTTTTTAATACTTTGGTTACATTACCGTATTTTATTAACCTGAATTCTGTTGCTCTATTAGCTTGCGAAGGAGCTATCTGTTGCTAACGCTAATTTATCTCAAAAAGCAGTGTTGTCATGTGTTTACACTGTCTTACAATGAAACCATATCTTGGCAGTAACGTTAGTTAGCTACTGCTTTTTGACATAAATTAGCTAGCTAACGTTACCGTTAGCAACGGAGAGCTGCAAGCCAATAAAATATAGCCTTGGCAAACAGAATTAAGGTTAATAAAACATGATAACTAGCTATGTAACCAGTATTACAAACTTCTTACAAGTAGCTGTATTGTGACATTTTAGTTGTGTTCGGATGAATATGTTGGATGCATAGACTTTATCCATTCTGGGCTAATGTTAGATTGCTTGGGAAGGATGACGTTAGTCACACACGGAGATATGTAATTCAAACGACGGTATTGTGATTAACACAACTATTAAGGCATGTCTGTAATATACCGGTCGGTCAATAATATAAATACTGTAGATCAGTGCTTTCCAACCTTTCTGGTCTGAGGTTCCCCCACAGCCCTGTCATATAAACTCACATACCCCACCCTATAAATTCCCAATATATGTATAAACATATGTGTTGAGCTGTTTTAGCTGATATATTCTTTTAAATCAATCATAATTCAATTATTATTGTGATTAGTTAAGCTGCTCCACAATCTTTCCAAGTACCCACTGGCTACAGCAGAGATACCCCTTGCTGGGGAATCACTGCAGGTGTTGTGTCAAAGACTGTTTCCCTGTAGATGTGTTTCCTGCTACTTGCGATCTAATTGGAGATAAACAGACAATCTAAATTGACCTTTAATTCTCCGATTGGTTGGTTTTGTGGCACATTTGTAACGCTGTGAAAATCTGAGCGAGCGTGTCTAGAGTTGAGGGCGCAGAGAGAAGAGGTGGAGAGCGAGGGAGACATGACCGGAGCGCATGAAACTAAATTATTTTTTGCGAGTGTTAATTTCTGTTCAAAATGTAATGTAATGTGCTTGCAAAATATAGTTCTCTGTGCTCAAAACATACAATTACTCGCTCAGGAATGTGACACATATATAACGCCATACTAGCATGGCACGCCCTCATACTCTGCAACTGACTGGCTAGTAGTCCTTACCTAGCTACGGCGCATGTGCGACACCCAACAAAGATGGAACAGAAGTGAGATGCTAAAACAGAGAGCTCAACACACAGGGTAAAAAGAGGAGCTGCAGCAATGTGCAGTACAACAAAAATATGGAGTTTTTTTTAAAAAATTAAAGCATGTAAACCTATTCTGATATAACCTCTTAATACAATTATGAACCTGAAATGAGCATAATATGAGCACTTTAAATAACAGTGATCACATAAAATCTGGTATGAAACACACACACACACACACACACACACACACACACACACACACACAAAATAGATCCAATCACAGCATTTCATCAATCAACAAACAGGAGATACATTGACAGAAATACGTTTGTGCACACAGATGCAAAGAGGAGTAGACACAAAAACAGGCAGATCATATACAAAACACCCTTGTCAAAAGCGGATTGTCAGAACAAATGTTGGCTGTCAATTATCAGCGAAGTAATTGTATATAAATGAGAAAATGATGTGTGTGTGACAATCTGTATATTGTTGACAGAAACATAGTGTTAGAGTGTGTATCGGTGATGCGAGTGCATCATTATAATCCATTCACGCCGCATCCAAAACACACAAAAACACATTTTGTAAAATGTCATGTCATGAGTTTTATTGAGGCTGTTGATCAAGACACGGGCTTGGGATTTTACTTATACGTATTAATCATATAGTCACTCTGTGTATGAGCATTTCTCACATTGCTATTGCTATATTGACTGTAAATAAACATAGTTGCTTGTGTTTGATTTGTTTCTGTTATTATATTCCAGTGCAAAGTATGGAGTGAACCAGGCATACATCCGTGTCACATACTCAGTTTTCTTATGTGGATGCAAGGAAATGTTTTGAAAATATTCATAAACAAGTGTTGGGAAATACCACTATGATTCTTTACCAATTTCTGACCACTCTGTCACTCTTGACGTCACAGCATTAGTGGCAAGTTACTCAGTGCATTTACTCAAATACAACTCTGTGGTACTCAGACTTTACTTGAGTATTTCTATTTTGTGATACTTCTGGTCCACAACATTTTGTGATACTTCTATTCCACTACATTGCAGAGGGGAATATTGCCCTTTATCCTCAGTACATTGTTGGACATCCATAGTTACAGTTACAGATTAAGATGTAACATACAAAACATAGCAGTGTAAATTACAGTAGCTAAGTATGTTTACTCAAGCACTGTACTAAACCCTCTGAGGACAAAAGACGCATACACTCCTAGTCAAAAATTTCATTTTAGACATTTATTTACTATTTTATTCATGTTTTACGCTACTTTTGTGAACCCAGACTTATTTCAAGCACCAAAACAATTGAGTGTAGGTATTTTTTCACAAGAGGTTTGAGACATATTTCCGCTTTAGGGCCAAATGATCTCTTTTTACATTGCTCTGGAACAATTTTGGGCGTCACCATACAGAAAGGTGAGTTTGTTCTGAACATTTTGATATGAAACACATTGGGATCAGGTTATATGCAAATACCCTTAAAATGAGAATTCAAGAAGACATCTAAAAAATGCCCTTAGACCTCAGAGGGTTAACCCTCCTGTTGTCCTCGGGTCAAATTCAACCTGTTTTCAAAGTTTTTTTTCATCAATCAATTACCCTTCAGCGTCTGTATGGAACTCACAGGGCAGAGAAGCAGCTCTGCGGCGCTTTAAGATGACGTAGTACTAGGCGTCTGGGTAGCTCACCTAGAAGAGCATGTGCCCATATGCAGAGGCTTACTCCTCGACGCAGCGGCGCCGGGATCGATTCCGTCCTGCAGCCCTTTGCTGCATGTCATTCCCCCTCTCTCTCCCCTTTCGTGTTTAAAGCTGTCATCAAAATAAAGGCCTAAAATGGCCAAAAAAAAAATCAATGGTAGTGAGCAGTATGAAAGCCTGAAATGCCGCGTAGGGAGGTATGGTGGAAGGGTCAAACCACACAGCACTTTCACCCAAGAGACAGGGATTCGTGTCCCATTCTTGTCCCGCGTGTCACTAAAACAGTCATCTTTTCCATAACTGTCTTGTGCCGCATGTCAGTTAAGTGTACGTCCTGACCCAGAGCGCCAAAAGTGACGCGATTAGTCCCGACCAAGCGCGTTTAGATTAATCGCGTCTAGATATGACACTAAAGGAGACTTTTAGCGTCAATAACAACACCAAAGGCACATGGCCATACGTCTTTATTTTACGCGATGGAAGTGAGAATGTGTTGGGTCTCGGATCCCCTGTTGAAGATCTCTGCTCTAAACTTCGACGTTTAATTAAAACAACAGTTTGAGGTTCAAAGAGGTGACATTATCCGAAATCTCAGAAAGAAATTATTGAGATTGTTATTATAGAGATTTGTATAGCAATTGTTTTATCTTCTTTCCGAGCCAATTCATCATCTCACGACCCCTCCGATTTATTGCGTGACCCTTTGACGGAGGCCGACCCGTTGTTTGAGAACCACTGACATAAACTGACTGTAAACTGGCTCCACTTTGACCGACTACAGCAGTGAAATACTGCTTTCACATTGATGCGTCAGCACTAACAATCTAAAAAATAACATTTACGATAAAATGTCAGTCACAGGGTTGTTTTTCCTGCAGGACGAGTACTTTACTTTCAATACTTTAGGTCTGTTTTGATAATAGGTGCTTTCCGACCGGATAGTACTTGTACTTTTTAGAGGAAAAGTACACTTCTAAGCAGTTCTAAAAACTACTCTCCCCCAAAATCTTTTTTTTTCCGTTTGCATTCCCACTGGCCAAGTGGCCATATGGGACTGGTAGGAGGGGTAAGGAGGTGACACTAGACCTTAGCGCCACATACAACAACAACAAAGCAGCATTCCGTCCATTCTCGTAGTAATTCACGTAATGTTTTGCTCAACACAGACGGGGCTTCATTATACTCGGAACAGACCCCGCCTCTGCCTGCTGCGCTGTGGACGTGTGTGTGTGTGTGTGTGACTGTGACTGTGTGTGTGTGTGACGGCCGGTGAGCCGCAGGACACGCTTGTGGAGTTTAACTCCGAAAAGACAGTTAACCACAGGTTCCCGTTAATCTTATGATGGACATGTGTTGTGATATTTAAACAAACGATCCGTCAAAAGCCTCTTATTTACGAGAGCGGTCTGAGAGACCTCCAGCTCACAGCGAAGGTGTCTGAGCAAGACTGGCCGAGCGACGAGCTAGAGGCCGGGGCAGGCGCTTGCTGGCTGTCGCCTCACTTCATGGTGGTTCTCAACTCCGAAAACTTTTAAGCAAATTGTCACTTCGGCATCAAATTTTTGCAAGACTGCCTATATTCGAAATCTAAACAGTTAATTTCTCGCCTAAAACGTTGTCAGAAGTGAATTTAATGATGAATAAGATGGTGAAAATTGTTACAAATGTCCTGTTGTTGGTTGTTGCTCTGTCTTCAAGTTCCGAGTTGGCAGTGGGCGTGACTTATAAGTTCGACCAATCCAAGTACACTTAGGAAAAGGGAAAAGGGAAAAGACCCTGCTCTGAAGTAGGAGCTAAAAAAGTACGCTACTGCGGCCAGAGGAACTTAAAAATCCCCAAATTTTTCCTGTCGAAACACGACGAAACAAGTGTTCTAGGAACGTTTAGTTCTAAGAACTGCAAAAATCCCTCCGGTTGGAAAGCCCCTTATGATACATATGCACTATTTGAATGCAGGACTTTAACTAACAGAGTCTTTCCACATTATTGTATTGTAGGCCTACTTTTACTCAAGCAAAGACTCTCAGTATGCGTTCCACCACTATATGGAGGATCTATGTGAAAAATAGCAGGTTGGTAAAATACTGAAATTCTCTGGTGAATCTAATGATTATACACTACGGTCTGCTCCTGTGAGACGAAGAAGCAAACTGAGTGTGTTCTGGAGCGTCTTCTTTTGCTGATGGGCATCCTTTGAACTGGAAAGACTGTAAATGTAATGCCTGCTTGTTGAAACCCACTTGTGTCTTCCGGCTAGCTAATAAACCCCACATCTCCGGGAAGTTGTAACGATGCTCGTGTACCAACGGAAAAGAAGAGTTTGACAGACAATAAGAGTGAACCGAGTTCAGTGTCAGCCCAAAGGGGGGTTTTGTTGCACAGCTAGAATATATATCATTTTAAAACAGTTTTGACATAACGTCATAGGGCATTTTTCATGAGCTGAACTCAAAGATCCAAGATTTTTTCTACGTACACAAAAGGCCTATTTCTCTCAAATATTGTCTAAATCTATGTTGGTGAGCACTTCTCCTTTGCCGAGACAATCCATCCACCTCCCAGGTGTGACATATCAAGATGCTGATTAGACAGCATGATTATTGCACAGGTGTTCCTTAGGCTGGCCACAATAAAAGGCCACTCTAAAATGTGCAGTTTTACTATATTGGGGGGGTCTGAAAACCAGTCAGTATCTGGTGTTTGGGTTAGGGTTAAAATATTAATATTAAATATATATATTATATATTTAAATATTTGATCAGGTTTTAAGTGATAATTTCACCTTGGAACCTGCTTACACTGTTACTACTTACTGTAATAAATATATATATATATATATATATATATATATTCATATGAAATAACTAATCCATAACATACATACTCTAATTTGCCTGAAATGATGGAATCTGGGTTTGAATTGGTCCCAGGAGTTGTTTGCATTGATAAGCATCAAATAAAGTGCAAAATGTCCCTAAAAAAAAGAAAATCAGGCAGGCAGCACAGATCGCGTACCCACAGTATCCTCTTGTGATCATTTATAAACAAGCCGTTCTATGGGACGCAGCGGCATGGCATGGTGTGGTGACGTAGTATGGCGGTAAAGAGTAGTATTAAAACAAGGAGAACAGGGTTTGTGTCCATTATTTTCCTGTGTGTCACTTAAACGTTAAACGGGGGTGGGGCTAGAAGGGGGACACAGGGTGGCTACCTCCCATGAAATAGGATTGCCCACCCCCTCCAATCCATTGGGCCAGAGTGCTGTCAATCTGACAATTGTGATTTCCATTGGATCAGAGTACTGTCATTTGGCTGCCTGTTCTGCCAGTCTTCCTAGTCCTTGTCACCATGACCAATTAATGTTTTCATGTCATGACTGTCCGAAATTCTGATACCATGGAACCGGCACTGGAATTTTGTGACAGACTGAGCCTATAGTATAGAAAATGTGTATTATATTCAGATCAGAGATGGAGACTTGAATCTGAGACTTGGACTCGAGTCGCACTTAAGTCGCACAAACAGCTGACTTCAGACTTGACTTGCGACTCGACCCAAAAGACTTCAGACTTGACTCAAACTCAAGCTTCGAGACTCGTCAACAACCTGTTTTCATGCAATAATTGCTTTTTAAATCTAAATTTATTCATGTATTTCTATTTGTTTTTTTATTGGCGCATATACGTTGGGAAAACGTATAACGAGGTCAGTCACTTGAAATGTGAAAGAGACGTTACGTTTAGCATATATCGTCACAGGTAACAATCTAACCATCGCAATGTTTTGTGATAATTCTGGGACGCACAAATCCATCTCCCCAGGAACAAACGCTGTGTCGGGGGGGGGCACGTGATGCGTAATTGATCCCGTGGATGATTTGTATGCTATTTAGTGAACAAGGTGTACCCGGTCCATCAAACACTGGGTCGTCTTGACTGTCTTAATTCTGCACATATTTCTGTTACTGTAGTCCTATTTACTATTTCATTATTTCATCCATGCGTGGCGCAGCAGATCCGTGCACACTGTCACCTGCCGTGGAGACGCTGCACACTAACCTCTCCTCCTCTGAGTCGGATCTCCCTCGCGCTGGACTCAGTTTCACTGAGCCTACTAACACTTAGAAAATAAATAAATGGCATTACATCAGTGAGTTCAAACTGCTTATTGTGCGTAATTTGGACTGACACTGAGATGCATGTTGTTCTTTAACTGGTGTGGCGCTGCCACTGTTCTCTTGATTTCCACTTCGACATTGGACATTTTTTTGAGTGAAAGAGACGTTACATTTAGCATATATAATCACAGGTAACAAGCTAACCATCGCAAAGTGTTGTACTAATGCTGGGAACGAGCAAATTGTATATTTATAGTTGTATTCATATGATGTGACAGACTTGGGTTAATATTTCACCAGGTCCGAGGGCTAGAGGGATGTGTTACAGTTTTTCTCAGTCGCTTCGGTGCATTTCTTAGATCAAAAGTGCAATTCTTGATACTACTTGTACAAATTCCAAATCATCTAGTCACTTGTGCACATCATTAAAGCAATTTCTTATTCCTTTGAACAAATTGCAATTGCTTTTGTACATATAGCAATTGATAATGTACAAGTGTCAGATTTTTTCAAAATATAGTAGATGGTTCTCTGTTGAATAGTCTTACCCGTCAAAACATCTAGGCATTAGTTCCTTGCATAAGCCATTACATGCAAAATTGTTGAACTATTTGTCATAAACTGTCAAGCATAGTTTTACACATTTCTATTAGGCATTTTGTACAAAAACGTGATTTGATGAATTGTGCAGGTGAAATTGACCCTACCGTGTACCATTCCAAAGGAATGAGGACAGAGTTAAGGAGCTACGGTACCAGTATGTACAGGTAAAACATATATCTATGTAACTACTTTACAGCAACATTTTATAGTTATACATAGTACAGTAAGCATAAACTGCACACATTTCCATTGCTGTGGAAGGAACATGCAATATATGTACATTTTATGTCACTCTTCCTTACCAAAACAAATTCAACTGTGTGTTCTGGGATATAGGAATAGGAATAGTTGGAATCAAGTGAACCCTCTCACAACTTTGTATACGTGGATGAGGCTGGCTTCAACCTGACCAAATGCAGAAAACGGGGTCGGAATATCATCGGTCACAGAGCTACTGTGGATTTGCCAGTCCAAAATAAAATCACCATGTGTGCTGCTATTTCGGAGCATGGTGTCCTAACCCATATCCCCCTTATAGGGCCATACAACACCCAGCATCTGCTCAACTTTTTAGAGACTGTCTACAGGGCTCTCATCCCTGAGAGGGGTCTGTTTAGAGAGTATTTGCCAAAGTATGTGGTCATTTGTGATAATGTGAGTTTCCATCGATCAAACATCGACCCACCCGAGGATGCTCATAGAATTCCTCCCACCTTATTCACCATTCCTTAACCCAATTGAGGAGTTATTTTCAGCATGGAGGTGGAAGGTGTACGATTGTCAGCCACACACAAAGGTGACCCTGCTGGCTACAATGGATGCAGCATGTTAGGACATCACAGTAAACGCATGCAGAGGATGGATAAGGCATTCCAAAAAGATTCTTTCCACGTTGCATTGCAAGCGAAAATATCCGGTGGGATCTGGATGAGAATATGTGGGCCGACAGACAGGAACGTCTGGAAGTGTAGAGACAGCACTAGAACAGTGCTGCGGGCAAAGTTTTGCCTTAGGGGTGTTTCCTGTGTTTCTTTCTAATTTATTTTTTTTTCCTTTGTGCCCCTTGTCTTTTTCTTACTGTAAATGATTTTGTTTTTTTCTTTCATAAAGTAGCACTAGTAGAAGCTGTGAAAAACAAAATCCTGTCCAGTCTCTTTCAATCAATAACCCACATACAGTAATATGTAAATAGTACTGTTGAAATTGATATATGCCATAGAAGTGCAGCCTTCTGCATTTTCAACACAGTAACTGTCATCCAAACTGTAGCCTAAGTTTACATCAGACCTTGACTTGACAGACAATGACTCAATGACTTATCATTCTGATGACACTGACATGATCACTGGCATGAATATTTACTTTTGAGAGATGTACTAAGGATTTGTAGTGACTGACTAGCTTTAGAAACATATCTAATGTATATTGCAGTTCGTACAAATTGTTCTGAGAAATGCACTTATTATTTTGCACGTTAGGCATGATGTGAAAAACGCACCAAAGCGACTGAGAAAAACTGTATGTAGACCCCATGACGTTATCCTAAAACTGATTTTGATAGTGTACTGTATGGATGGTAGCGACAGGACATGCTTTGAATTCATAAGATTTAACAATACAGTGTTAGGGACAGATCAGACGACCAGAGACTTGAGACTTGACTTGGACTCGAGCTCAAAGACTTGAGACTCGACTTGGACTTCCAAAAAATGACTTGTGAACATGATTCAGATACAATTTGTTTAAAATGAAAACAAGTGAAATGAATAGTCATTGTTATGTTTTATTTAACATAATTACATTGTGTTGTTCTATCCTATCCAATATTTCCTTTATTCCTAAACAGATTTTCTATGCTGTATTCTGATAAAATGCCCCCCGGCCACCCCACCTGACTGATGATTGTCCCCCCACGATCTTTTCCAAACCCTGCGCGTTGAAAAATGATGCCAAGGAGTCCCGACACAAAACGTTATAAAAGTGACGCCAACGGGTCCTGACACTAAACGTTATAAAAGTGACGCCAACGGGTCCTGTCGAGTATTTGACAAGCTGGGAGTGAGAATGTGTTGTTGTAAACCATCACGGACTTGTATTCAAACACAAGAAAATTGATTATTTTCTCTACGCTTCAAGTAGGACTTCGGGCAGGAGTTGCAGTGACTCCTGTGAAACGCTATCTAAGCTAAGCTAAGCAGCAGCTGGCTGTAGGGTTATATTTAAAGGATAAATATAAGAGTGGTATTAATCTTGAGACCTAAAAATGAAGAAATGGGGTTTTCTTGGCTTATTTAGTGTTTTTTTTCCACACACATGCTATGACACAAACTAGAATCAGCTTTTTAATACTTTAAAAACAACCAACTGTAGTGACAAAAACAGGAATAACTAGATTGTTCAATCAACCACCATTCGATCGAATGTGCCGAATGATACAAGACGTATTGTTGAGCCACGGTCCAACAGATCAAATTAATTGAATGGGCCAGTGTGTGTGTGTGTGTGTGTGTGTGTGTGTGTGTGTGTGTGTGTGTGTTGGTCCTAATTAATGCACTAGCAGACAGGAGTTATTTTCATTGGTCCTCTTTACTCTGACTGATCCCACCTTCACCCTTTACATGTGATTAGGACCAGATGCAAACTGCCTGAGAGGTTTCTCAGTAAATAATATTGATGGGACCCCTGAGAGAGAGAGAGAGAGAGAGAGAGAGAGATTGTGTGTGTGTGTGTGTGTGTGTGTGTGTGTGTGTGTGTGTGTGTGTGTGTGTGTGTGTGTGTGTGTGTGTGTGTCCATGACATGATTAGAGGAACAGATCAATAAAGTTCAATTACGCAATTTACATACGATTCGGTGTCGGGCATTTCTTCATTTCTGTCACATGTCTCTTTTTCAATTTCCTCCCACTCATTTTTTCTCTCTCTCCCTCCTCCTCCTCCTCCTCCTCCTCCATTCCTGTCATTCCCTCAGCTCATTTCCCAACAATGGATTTCATTTCTTTTTAAATGTCTACTTCCCATTTCATTCTGTTTGTGCAACAGGGCTGACAGTTGGCCAACATTTACATGTTAATGACAGAAACAAGACAATGCTGAGCCAGGGTTGTATTGCAGGCGACAGCAAACAGAACCAGCCAGGAATTATGATCACTTTTCATGTTCATGTTTTTTTTCTGTAGAACTCTTTTACCAAAGGTTTTAATTACTTTTCACAAAGGAAAGGATTCCGGGTCTAGTCAAAGTTTCACTCGGCACATAGTACAGATTCAGCTTTCTGTGCATGCTTTCTGACTGAGTGGATGATGATGGTCATCTGCAGAGGCTGCTTCTGCATCTGCAGGCCCAGATTTAGTAAAGTGGAGAGCATATAGGAAGAAAAACTCCCAATGCCCCTTTTAATCGTTATGGTTGTGTTTTTGTGTCATTGGAAGGTTTCCATATATGGTTGCTCCAATATGTATTGCTTTAAAAATATTACATTTTAAAGGTGACATTTCGTATTTGTTGCCTGTTTTATTCGGTCAGCTTTCTATTCATTAATAGATGGATGGATGGATGGATGGATAGATAGGTATTTATTTCAGGAGTTGGAGTTCTGCACATGTCATGGTCATCATGGTCAGGCATGTTCATGTAATTGTTCTTTTACATTTGTAATTTATGGATAAGGTCATTGTTGCTTCATCTTGTCATGTAACCTTGTGTTTAATGTGGACATAAGATGAGCATCAAAGAGAACGAAGAGGGTTGTCAATCATTTGGAGGGATACAAAGGATCAGAGAATGTTAAATCAACCTTAAAGGCAGGGTCGGTAAGCTTGAAAAGCTATAGTGACATTTGAAAGTAGCATCTCCACTGGGCTCCCTCTGCCCATGACGCTCCCCCACACACACAGATGTGCACGAGCACCACTTCAAAAGCGAGGTGCCGCACTGTTCTACTTCATTGGTGACGGTTGGTCAGGTGCCAAAAGTCTCCTCTAGCGTCATATTTAGACGCACTTGGTCGGGACTCTCGGCGCCACTTTTTGAAGCTCTGGGTCGGGACGTACTGTACGTTTAACTGACATGCGGTACAAAAATGGGACAGTTAGGTTTAGGAGCAGATCGTGGGTGGGGTTACAAAATGTACGTTTCAGTGACAAGCGGGTCAAGAACAGGATACCAATCCCGGTCTCCTGGGTGAAAGTCCTGTGTACCCATCCACCACCCCCAACGGGTTGCTGCTTCAGAGCGGAGTGGAGAAATGACTGCATTTGTACTCATTAAAAACTACTACATTTTACATACAACTACACAATTTACATAGTTTCCCTTTTTATTTATTCCTAGGAGGAATTAACGGGAACAAAGTACCAGCGTGCTTCGGAGGAGGGTCTGGCAAAGCGAGACTATAAAGAACTGATTACCATCTAAAACAGACTGTTCTCACAACAAAAAAAGGCAGTATAGGTCATCTGTACAATTTTATTGTAAGGAGGCGAGGCGGGAGCAATAGAGAAAGTCAGATGGCGTAGTATAAAGAGAGGCAAAGTTCACATTGGGAGGAGGACAGGATGGAAGGATGGGTCAAACAAACATGGGACTTTCACCCAGAAGACCGCTGTTTCACCAGGTCCCTTGTGAATCCAAAAGTCAACGTTGAACTTATTTTAACTTACGCACGTAACTACTTGGTTAGGTTGAGCCAACAAAACAGATTTGGGTTAAATAACTATGTTTCTAACATAACATAAGTTTTGTTTCCTAAACCTAACCAAGTAGTTTTGTTTGCCCAAATCTAACCACGTTTTGTATCTTAAATGTAACTAAGTAGTTTTGTTTCCCAAACCTAGTGATTTGTTAAAAATATTTAGTAAACAGTGTGGTTAGTCTACATTGTTAGGAAATGAAAAGAATTATGAAATATCATAAAATGCCAAAATGCACTGGAGAGGGGGCTAACTTGGACCTGAGAGTTACTTTTATTTTCAGACAGGGCGGCAAAGTTAGAAATGTCTGCACTCATTTCAACTACAGAAATAACTTTTTTTTAATTTTTTTTTTTTGCTAATTCAGAGGTGGACCCAGACAATGCAACCATTGCTGCATAGATAAACTAAATCAATGTTTCAACAAATGATTCAGGTTGAGAGGATTTTCATTGTATTCCTTTTGTTGCAAGCAGGCACAGTGGTTCAGTGTTTTGCTCAAGGACACTGTGTGGTGGTTTTTGTTTTCTGTTTACATAATCTAAAAGCATATCTTTCCACTTCACTTTGCATCTTAAACCATCCATCTCAATTAATGTGCCTCTCAGCCAGGAAACGACAAAATCTAGATTCCCATTGGAAATTGTCCCAGGATCACGCAAAGGGCAGAGCACAGGACCAAATTAGGTTTATCAATGAGCTGTTTTTAGGTGCTATGGGGATCCGGCAATGGGTTGACTCTCACAGGCGATAAGGTACTGAGATTAGTTTAAATTGGCCCTATAAGAGTCCATGGGCTCTTCAGTCTATGCTTAATACAGAAACAGCTGCAGAAAACATATTTTGCTTTGCCGCATATGACCTACTGATCCACCCTGAAAAACTTTCCACTCGTTTCAGCTGTCAGAAGGTACAGAGGCTGTCCAGATAATATGGTAAATATAGTGCTGAGATCCTCTGTTTTTTTTCTCTCTCTATCTGCTGTTTTTGCACTACACTTCTCAGAGATCACTTCTCAATATGTGTAGGCTGCACTGTGATGTCTTTCTGTTGATGATATTTGATCTTAGAGTTACAAGAGGGTAAGCGAGCATCCGAAAAGCGTACCTCCTATGGGGAGACTCTTAGGCTAACAAGCCATCACCCGCCGTTAGCATTCCATTGACTCCCATTCATTTTGGCGTCACTGTGACAGAGAATAACTTTACATCGGAAGCGTTCAAAGACTCTATTTGTCCACTATTTATTGCTAAAGAAACACGACATTGTATAAAGGGCTCCATTACCTTGTACCTCACGTTATGGCTCCGTAGCAGACGTTTTTTTTTTGTAAAAATAGGCTAACAATTGTGTCATAACCACGCGACTTTCTGTCACATAGTAGAGAAATTACTGTACAGTACAGGAGAAGCTCGCAGGCAGTTTCGACTTACATTAGCTGTTTAAGTTTAATTACTAATGTTAACTAGCATTTTAGTTAGCAATAATTAGCCTGTGCCTATGTTATCTCCTTACATATCTTATACCTACGCTCTCCATCTCTGCTAGATTGGGAATGATTGAGATTTCTCTTGGCACAGCTACCAGAAGGCTTACAACTTTCAGACATGTTGCTCACGTCACATCTACGTCGTCAAGCTGGAGTAACGCTCAGCCCTCACCGGAAAAGTGCTTCTAATTGACTTCACTGGTCTTCCGTCGAATTCTAAGGCGGGTTTAGCCAAAGTAGACCGGAAACACGTCTCATCCCTTCCTGTGCGGGAAAGATTTATTTTCCCACACAATTAAGCTACCAAACGACGGTTCGCTAAATGCTACACCCCTTAGTTACTGTTGCTACAACTGTCCAGTTTTATGTTCTAATACAGCACATATGCAGTTTACAATGATAACCAGATCTACACCTCAAATTTCACATCATCTTTTGAAACAATGGGTCCTCGAATCCACAAAAAAACAAAAGCCTCTTTACAGCCAACAACCGTGTATTGTGTCGGCTGAAAAGACGCTGTCAGCAGCTTGTGATTGCAGTGATTACAGTGCATTTGTCCTCAAGCTAGAATCCTGTAAAATGGTCTTAAATAAGCTGTCTACATACATTGCGATATAATGCTAAAAGAATGAGGCTATAGCTACATGTCCCAGGCAAAAAGTCTTCCAGAGGACATGTACAGAAAGAGTGTCACTGTTCATCTATTGCAGGGTAAAGCTAGTTGTATTAGAGACAGTATTATATGAAATGTAATTGAAGAGTTATTCGTTCTAGCATAACTCTTTGGTGGTTTGGATGATTACTTTAGAAAAACATACTTGGACAGGCAACACGGTAGTTAGTTATTCATGCTTTAATGGTCATATTTTCAAAAGGGTATGTTTCACTTTTACAGGACAAAAGGAATTGAGAATGAGGAATTAAGCTAGTGTAGTAAACCACAGTGAGGTGTTGTGAACGCAACTCCAGTAGTCCAGCAAAACTCCTCCCTTAGCTCCTCCCCCTGCCCAGGTGCAGTATAAAAGCCCTCAGCTGGCTCAGGTTAGCCTTTTGCTGGTCCCTGGTGGTGGTTGCCTGCTGAAGGTGGTGAGTAGGGTCCCCATTTTTAGTCTCTCTTGGTGATTTAAAGTTGTCCCACCCCCAACTAACATGTGTTTTAGGTTCACCTGTTGCTGTTCTGTTTTACTTTGTTTTTGTTAGGTTTGCTTGTTCTTTTCTTTAGTTTATTTAATAAGTTTGTTTACTTTGAATATATTTCTGTTAGTATATGTTCTGAGATTGTTTAGTTACCAATGGGGTTGTTGGTTTTTGTTAATTTTTGATTCTTTGTTTCAGGAGTGTCTTTCTTTTGTTCTCTTGCTGTTTTTGGTGTGGCCTGGGTGTCCTCAGGTGGGTGGCTAGGCACCGTGTTGAACCTTGCTCCCGTTGCATGCAAGTAGGCACTGGGACTCTGTTAGTGCATGTTTTGTTGTAGTGTTGCCCCCCAGACTACGGAGACGGGGTATCCTTTCAGTAGTCTGCCTCCACTGAAGCCCCAGCCCACTGATTTGAGTTTATTATGTATTTCACTAGAGTTTTTAGTATTGTTATAGTTGTCTTCTTTTAGATTATTTTTGTTAATAAAAACATTTGTTCTGTTTTACCTACTGTCTCTGCCTCATCAGTTTCGACCCTGTGTCCTTATCAGACTTTGTTTTTCATATCCCGGGGTGCAAGTCCCCAGGTGGCGTTGTCGGTTCCTAAGTTAGTTTCTCTCCTTAGTTATCTTTAGTTCCCCCTTCTAGTATTTATATTTAAATATTCCACTCCTCGCCACACAAGCTTCATACTTTCTGCAAGGGTCCGCAT
Source organism: Sander vitreus (assembly GCF_031162955.1). NCBI lineage: Eukaryota > Metazoa > Chordata > Actinopteri > Perciformes > Percidae > Sander > Sander vitreus. Next base: position 20,627,564 of record NC_135875.1, on the reverse strand, counting down.
GACGTGAAGGCCGTCATTCGCCCATGTCCGCAAGGGTCCGCACAAACCCTTATGTGGACGCCCGCGTGCAGCCCAATATTTGTGACCGTGTGGACTCAAAGCATGCACGCCAACTGAATTCTCCATCTCTCGTTCCACACTCCATTCCAGTTGGTGGCGTTTGCAGCGCTGGCTTGTTTGCCAAGAAGATAACTAAATGCTTGATTTGGAGAGCGGTTGTGTGAGGATATCTACCATTACCCACATTTATATAATTCAACTTTAAAAGAATACACAGACAGCCAACTGGTATTGGACTCCTGGCCAGAAGTCATGCAAATGGATCGAGGAGTGGGAAAATGGGCATACGTGGAACACTAGAATGATACACACCCTCAATTGTATTATGAATGGGAACTTGTGCGACTGATACGTCGGAGCATGGATATAGCCGAGCCTTAACTGCAGCGATGGGAATAACGGCATTATAAATAACGACGTTACTAATGGTACTTTTTTTTTCAGTAATGAGTAATCTAATTGATTACTCTTCCCCTTTTAATAACGCTTCAATTAATTACTGCCAAAAAATGCGGCACGTTACTATATTTGAAGCTGTTTTTTCCAACTAGATCTGAGTCTGAGCCGAGAGGAAAAGACTTTTTTACTGTTCTTCCTTGGTTAGTGGGCAGTGCACGACGCAAGCGCATAAATGCTGACGATTGGCTGAGGTTGAGTAAAATGTCATTGTAAGCCAATCAGAGGTAGAGTTGGGCGGTTGTTCGAAAGCACGCATAGTCGGACACACAACACAAGCGAGTCAGTCAACGAGAGAGAGACGGGTATGGCGTTATGAAATCAAGGAGAGGGTTAACATTTCCTGCTACAGATTTTCCACCGTGGTCAGAACAGGGGAGACACTTTTTCTCTCACTATGACTCTAGAGTTGGTACTCGCTCCAAAGCTAATCGCCATCACACTCTCACTTCTCCCTCGCTCTATCACCTATAACACACACACACCGGCTCGACGCACACACCAGCGCACAAATATAAACATCAGGCCACTTACGTTATTTGCACTACAGAGTGTATATACTTATTTATTTTTGGTATAGAGCATAATTTAATTTTGCCCAGTTGTGGCCTGTTTGAGGTGTTTTATTTGTATCGATCCACTATATAAACATAATATCTACATACATGGCATTTGATTGGAGGCTAGTCTCACTATGTCCCACAGCAACATTACAATAGTTAATGTATTGTACTGTTAATAATGTATTAAGTGTCCATTTCATTATAATCAGATTTATCATAAATAATTGAACATGCACATGTATTTTAAGTTCCATTAAAGAGGGGTAGGTGGAGGTGGGGTCACATTTGAGCATTTAAAAATTTACTTGAAAGTAACGCAATAGTTACTTTCTGAAGTAACTAATTACTTTCATAATTTGTAACTGACTAATGTAGTTACTTTTTGGAAGAAGTAACTAGTAACTAATTACTTACTAAAAATGACTTGCCCAACACTGCTTAACTGAGGGGATAGGCTAATGCAATGCTGTCATTACTCTAAACTCTGATCTTGGCTGCCACAGGGTTGATGTTCCAGTCCTGATCATGTATTTATTTAACCTAAAAATGTAGTTAGTTTATGATGAGGCCTTTGCCTCTATAAATAGTTGTCAGTATCGCAAAAAAATCCAGATGGCAATCCATGCCAATACACCCCTCCCCTCCGATCCAACCCAGCCACACTGAGATGAATGAGCAGAAGAGAGCACTAGGATTGCATAGGCATTTTCCTTCAAACTGAGTAATCTGAAAGATGATACAATTACATGTGAGCTCCACGTTGGCCAGTCAATTGATCTAATGTGATCATTTAAGTGTGAGCATTTAAGTCCCAGGTTCTGACTGTGCAGAAAGGCCAGTTAAACACAATGTACAAGATCAATAATACTGCAGAGTGTCTGCCCATCTTTAGAGATTACTCAAATGCACCAAAAATACTTTTTGAGCCTGTCTAAATCTTCTCTGATTGCCCTTTTCCAGAAGTGAAAATAATATTCAACATCAGCTCAAACATAGAAAAAATGTAGACAATTTGAAAGGGAAACATACAAAGAGACAGGGAGAGAATTTAATTTATTTCATTATTGTCTTTTTCTTTTAGTTTTTTTCCTTCATATTGCTTAAGAACTTTTGGTTCCATATTTGTGTTTCATATTTGCCATACCAATATATAGAATTAATATAAATCATTCTAATATTGTGTTAATGTTCATATAACTGTTTACTTTGTCCAAATATTTGGACCAATTGTATATTGAACCTTTCATGCCAATAGAGCCCCTTTGAATTGGAGAGAGAGCGAGAGAGAGAGAGAGAGGACATTGCCAGTTAATCATCTCAGTTTTCAGATTGTAGCACGACATCTACCAGTGTATTGCACTTTGGTACTTATCATTTCAACATCTAAATACTTGCTGGGTGCTTTTAGAGGGCATGGGAGAGATCTCGACTATTGATTCAAACTGTAGAGCAATAACAAGACACTGCCATGTTTGGGTTGGATTTTACGTCAAACAAAACTCCCACCTGTCCCTCTCTGTCATCTCGGTCCAACTCGGCTAACCTCAGTCAGAGTTACAGACATGTAATCACAGCAGAGTGTGACAAAGGCATAACTGGGACACACTGGATTATTTGGAGTTTTATTTGTCTTTCACTACGTGACAGTCCTCAAACACAGTAGCTTAATTTTCATCTCCAGAGGGATCTTTTTGAAGACGGGGGAAATTATCTTATCAAAGTACTTTGTTCGTATTTCTTTGTACCATGACAGTGCAGTCAGAGGTACTCCTTTACAAATTGAACACACCCTGACCTCCCTGTTCTGTCTGTATAAGCCAGGTCCTCTCCAATGGATCAATACTTTCTCATTGATTTCTCTGGGGGGGGTTTTCATTCAGTACTATCTGAACAATGGTTGTTTCTTTCTTGTACATGTTGTAAATTTGTCGTACTTTGTTTCCAGTACTTCTTTGCCTTTAATTTTTAAAGCTTTAGTGCGTAACTTTTGTTTTATATTAATGAACGTCCGTTCCATTCAAGCCGTTGCCAAATGAGTTACTACAAAGTTAATTAAGACAGCTTCACCAAACTCTGTATTTATCAGCATGGCTGTGTTTAGAATAGGATGTCGTCCGGCGACTTTCACGCGCAGAAACTCGAGTGAAGATAATGACCTCTTCTGAAGAGTCCATCATGTGTTTTTTTAATCCTCCGTGTCCTCCTTGGCTACTAGCAACTGAGTGGGGGAGGGTCGGGGGTGGTGCGTGATCACGGAAGGCTGTATCATGTGGATGCACTGACAGAATTGTCATTACTTATGCCGTTTTCCCATGACATGGTACCTGCTCGACTCTACTAGCCTTTTTTGTTTATCCATTATTAAAAAAGTACCTGGTACTAGCTAACAGGTTGTTTTTTTTTGTATCACCTCCGTCGAGGTTCCGAGCGAGCTGAGGCGATACCAAAAGGTGACGTGAAAACCTGCAGACTACTGATTGGTCGGAGAGAATCGTCACTAATCACTGCGTCATCATTGCTACCGACAGACGGGGGTGTCCTGAACAAACCCGCCATTTTTAAATAGTTTAGCCAGCGTGTTTTGTTTTTTTGCTGCCACCAGCTTCTTTTGAAACAAAATGTCTTCCAGCTGTGGCAACAGCCACATACTGAGAATCAAAAACACACGTTCGACGTTCCACACTCGCCTCACGCATGAGGTGGTACTAAAAATCTGCAATGGAAAATGGAGGACGGGGCAGCGCGGCCGAGCTGGTACTAGCAGTGGGTAAGCGCCAATACATTTCCTCATGGGGGAGACAAACTACGCACTATAGCTTTAACCATTATTTCTTTCCAATATGTGGTTTAACCCTTGTCTTGTCTTCCCGTCAACCATGACCTTGTTGTCCTCAACATGATCAGAGGATGCTGAGTGGATCACAGACTGGTTTATGTCAAAGTTTAGTCAGGATACTGTTCTTTTTTCAAATGCTATTAAATTTGAATAAAACAGCCAAAATTCAATGAACGTAATCATTATTTTACCTGCAAAGAACCCATGCATCCATGTCATTTTTGGGCATTTTGGTTCAACATTTTTAATTGATTTACTTTCCTTTCAGAACCAGCCAGTGCATCTTGTATGTGTCTTGAGTTCTTTTTGTTACTGGCTGCTTTGTCGCACTAAGCATAATTTGCAGTGCTTTGTATGCTGTCCTTGTAGCGGATGGTTTGTATGTCATTTTTCTATGTTCTACCACCACCATTAAATACAAGTTGATGCATGGCTGACTCTTTTGATTCCAGTCTGGCATTTTCTCACTTCCTGCACAGCCTTGACAGAATGTTCTGTGGAGGATGGAATCAAACATCATCATACATCAAACATGTATTGAATAACTCTCCTTCCTAGTGTGACTTTATTTAGAATTTCTTTTTAAAAGGTGACATTTTGTCTGGTCAAATTAAATCTCAAAAATAGGATTTTTATATCCTTTGGTCCACTATCGCAGCAGCTACAACCCATACAGTCTGTGATGTGGTGAAGTCGAGCGTAGCGTGCCGAGATGCTACCACTGAAATGATCGAAGAAGAAGGGTGTCAAATGAAGTACTCTATTGGTATGTGTATAACTTTATTTACTCTACATTATAGTCCTTTTCTATAAGGATACCCAGCCTTTGTCAAGACCAACAAGTCGCACGTCAAATCCCAAGTCAAGTCGAAGTCTTAAACTTTGTGCTTTGAGTCCTATACATGTCATTATATGGCCTGAAGTGAAGTCAAAAATCATTGTCAAGTCTTTTTTGATTTTGTCATCTCAAGTCTAAAGTTAACAGATTCATGACGAGTCATCGGAGAAAGACAGCAGGATACAGGGTGATTTTAAAAAGGTGACAGATCCCAACATCTGTAAAGAGCTATCAACTATTAACTATCGACAAAGACACTGTCAGTGTATCATGTCAACTTGTCACAATCTGTCAAGTGTGTGGCGAGGATTGGACGCAAATGCAGTTTAGAAGTATTTTATTAAAACAAAAACAGTCTTACACAAAATGTCCTCCGGAAGGTAGCCAGGCAGGAAACAAACGAAACACAGACTCCAACATACAGAAACAGCACACAACAAAATACAATGAGCCGACAAGAGACAAAGACAGAACAGGAACTAAATACACCAGGTAACGAGGACTAACACTGGACAGGTGACACAACAGGTGAAACAAATCAGGGTCGGGCAGAACAATCAAAAAGGCGGGAAACAAACAAAGACAGGAAGAAAGCTAGACAAGACAGACAAGACAGACTACAAAATAAAAACAGGAAACAGAACATAACAGAAAAACAAGACTACCACAATAAGATAGAACAATACCAAAACCCTGACACAACTACAGTATGACAATTGCCATGACATCTACACATCTTTTTCTGCGAATCTTTCTTTTTGAATCAATTCATCCTTGTACTCCCTAATCTTCCCTCATATATTTCATCAAAACAAAACAATCAAGTTGAATCAGTCAATCAAAGTAATACCATCTTGAATGAAATTGTATATGATTAGTCAGCAAACCTTTGAAGGTTAAAATCTCAGTCATATTCAAAACACAAAATGATGAAAGTGAACATGATTAGAGTTCATTAGGACTGAAAAAGGTTGTCTGTCAAGTCCATTTTTCAATTTGAATGTTTTCACATCTGCAACATAAGAATACAGCAAGAATCATCATGACAACTGCACAAGCTCCATTAGGTGACACTGACTGCGAGATGGGGTTGAAAGCTGTGGAAAAAGCTCAAGAGTAGACCTTGAGTTTTGAGAGAAACTAGTTTCAAAAGTCATGAGTTAACTTTTGTGCTCAACAGTAAACCTTGTGGGTTAGACAGCTTTGTACTAATGTACAGTATGTATGCCTGTCACCTGTGTCTAGTTGGTTTTGTAAAACCGGAATTGTGGCTAATTACATTGTTAATCACTATCAGCACGTTTAAAATACAAAGAGAAATCAATTCCAGTTGATAAGCCTTGTTTTGTTTTTTACTTTATCTTTATACGAGTAACATTATTTGTAGTAACATTTTTGGTCCGACGGAAAATGTTTTTTCTAACATCTGTGTGTAATTTGAATATTTTACCGAGGCAAGTATGGATACATTGTGTGTTTTTTTTGTCTCTTTCGCAGCCATGATGCTGCACGTATACACATAAAAGACAGACTTACACCTAATTACATTCAAAAGTACCTATTGAAGTGTAATGGGCCAGCCAGAATTTGAATGCCACTTGCGTTGTGGCTGTGCATAATCTAATGCTAAGAATAAGAAAATGATAGCTGAG